>NC_043969.1:46150853-46450853 GCF_902148855.1 Sphaeramia orbicularis | reverse complement strand
ACGCCAATAAAAAGCAAGGTCTTGTGCAAACAGGGGCTTAGTGGCGTTAAATCCGTTGGTGTAAATCCCATCATTAGCCTGGTTTACTACGTGTAATGACGGTGCTGCCCACAAGTCTTTTCCAAGAACGGGAACAACCTCTGGCTCATGTTGTAGCATCTCATTAAGTTGATAATGGCTGTGTTTGTGTGTGAGCAGGACTTTCCCTGTGAGACAGTACTGCGCCCCAGATAATAACTGTTCTGTTGTAAAGGGTCTGCTGAGTCACTCGGTCATGTGGATTAATGTGTGTCTATCAGGGAAAACAGGCCTTATTCATGATTTTATGTGTTTTTCCTGTTGTATAGAGATGAACCAATTATTCATACAAACCATCAGTATCTGCGGAAATGGGAAATTCTGAGTTTGAGTGAAAATAGTGAGAAAAAATTTAATTTAAGACATGCATAATTCACTGTCGCTCACTGTTGGTCGATTCATGTGTTCTCAGCGTCTTCCAGCTCTAAACTATCTCTCAACACCCACCTTCAGTCGACCTCCTGTTGTGATTGCAATCATGCAAATGTGTCTGAAAGGTTTCTTGAAGCTCTGTGTGTATGTATGTGCACAATGAGCACACGTGTATGGGTGTTATTTTGCATTATAACACATTTGAGGCTCTCGGCGGCGCCTTGAATCGACCGCCTCTGCTCTGCCTGAGTTAAAGCCCCTGTAGCCTCGTTCCTGCCTTAATGGCTTCCACTGGATCATATTTTTGCATGAACATCTGGAGGTGATAATAACTCCTGTGTCAGTGTTGTAGCTATAATGTGACACCAGTGAGAAAAGTTGGGATGAAAAGAAAAGGGCAAACAGTTTAGTTTTAAATTCACTTTTGGGAATATGGGAAATATATATGCAGTTTAGTGTTTCTCTTGAATGCTCATTTCCTGTATAGTCATTTATTTTTGTGTCCTGTTGAAGCATTTTGATATCACATCATTGTTTTTATAGATGATTTAGATGGACATCCATACAGTGATAGAAATTATGTAAGAAGAAAATACCCCATATATCATTATTTTCAGATTTAGCCTTGCACTTATGACAAATTTGTAATGCATCGACTTAGATATATTAGTAAGTAAAGAGGAATGGATCATTAATATGAATTAATTAGAACATTTCGTCACATATAGTTTGTTCAATCAGCTAACAGTGGACTCACACTCCCACCAGAAGATGCTGATCAGCTGCATTTAATACAGGAATCTGAACAAAAACCAAGGCTGATCTTCTTTCGTTAAAGACAGTTGGACTCAGCAGGGTTCTTCTGTTAAGAACCAGTGATCCATGGACACTGACATGAGGCCAGCAATCAAGTCTCCTGACATTTGTTCAGTCACAGCCAAAGGTTTTGAAAGTGACACAAACTGACTCTTGGCATAAATTTGATGTATTTGCCAAGAAAAGTCTTCCAAACTAAAATATTAAATGCTTAGGCTATAATCTCATAAATGTTGGGAGGAAAAAAGCAGGCAAATCTTTTGTTCATCACTGCATATGCATGTGCTGTTTTTTGGTATCGTTAAGTTTTATTTATTTTTTATCAGGTTGCACTGACCACACATACATTTCTCACTCTCTATGTTAAGATACAAGCAGACCTCCCTTTGTAATTAACATGTCTTGAATGCTTTGTGTAGATAATACAGAAGTTATTGGTCCAATCTTCTGTTTTACACCAGGTTTCACTCCACTGACTCAGTTTGGTTAGTTTTACTTTACTGCACATTATTTGATTCTTAACAAGATAAAAAACAAAACAAAAACAAACTTCGAATTAGAAGTGTTTGATCATTTATCTTGTTTTAACTGTTAATTTCTTATATTAAGTGTTCATACAACTGTAGATATGCTTATTTCTAAATTTAACAATCTTAATTCAAGAATCTTGTCAAGTGAAATTATCTTGGTGCATGGACAGATAATTTCACTTGTTTTGAATACCCTTTTCCTCAGATTTAGTGTTTTTATCTTGTTTTTAGACGCCCCCCCCCCTTTTTTTTTTTCTCAGTGTTGTTCCTGCGTTATATTTTCATGTTATCTAACTAAAGAGAGGGAGAAATACATGTCTGCTCATTACATCCCTGCGAAAATAAACCTAAAGGTGGCTTATGACTTTAGTACCATGCATTATGTAAATAATTTAGATGCCTGGGAAATATAAAGCAAAGCCTGAAGCAAAGTAGTGTCATACTAATACACTGAAAAACAGTTTATATTTATTCTAATTAATCTGTGTAAAATGTACACAATGCATAAAATATATAGTACTAGACTAGACTTTGTGTTTGAGTTTTAGAAGTGATGAGTTAGCTGGTAGTGACAGGGAAAAATTGTTAGCATTAGCGTGCTTTTCCCAACCCTTATGAAAGAAAATGCAAAGTATGTGATAATGTACAAATAGCCAGCTATTTGCATGTTACTTAATACATTGGACACGTTATACAGTTATTTCAGTTGTTCATCAGTTGTTAATGTAAAACTTACGTTGAATGTTTGCTAAGTTGTTTATTAACTGCTAGCTGTTAGCTTAGTGGTACATGAAATTCATATAACAAAGCCATTAGCATGCAAAACCATATAACATTATTTAGTACATTAAAATAAATGTGAAGTTAATTTCAGCTACATGACAGTAAAGAATGTATGTGCTTTGTGATAGAGGGAAAAGGTAACAATACTGAGTTATGTGCAGCTGCTCCTTTGTGTATTTGGCTGTTAGCTGTCACTGGCTGCTGCTATGCATATATTTGGCTAGCTGTTAGCTTTTATCCAATGGCATACTGGGAAATATAGCATTTGTTACTTTAAAATAAACACGTCAAGGTAATTTCAGCTCCCTTACAGTTGCTGAATGAAACAGTAGTGTGTTGCATGTTAGTTATTAGCCATTAGCTTCCTGCGACACATATGAAGGTATTTTCAGCTACATGAAAAGAAACAAAACAGCTGTGAGTTACATGCAGCTGTTATGAATGTATTTGGCTGTTAAAAATTAGCCATTAGTGTACATGGACATTTAGGGTTATTTGTTGCATTCAAATGTGTGGAGGTAAATTCAGCTACACGACAGATGAAGAATGAAATGGTGAGTTAAGTTCAGTTATTTGACTGTTAGCCATTAGTGTACTTAGCTACTGAGTGTATTTAGGACTTAGCTGTTAGCCATTAGCGCACAGAGACACACGCAGAATTATTTGCTGTGTTGAAATTAGTATATGAAGCTATTTACAGCTAAAAGATAGATGAAGAATGAAATGGTGAGTCACACTATTTATTTGACTGTTAGCCATTAATATACTCTGATATAAACCATTATTATTTTAAAATACACAAGTGCAGTAGCTACTGAGTGTATTTAGCTCTTAGCCGTTAGCCATTAGCACACAGAAGCATACACAGGATTATTTGTTGTGTGGAAATCAATATGTGAAGCTATTTACAGCTACAGGACAGATGAAGAAAGAAATGGTGATTTACGTGCAGTTTATCTGACTCTTAGCCATCAGTGTACTCAGATAGAAAACATTATTACTTTAAAATAAATAGGTGCAGTAGCTGCTGAGTGTATTTGGCTCTTAGCAGTTAGCCATTAGCCATTAGTGTAGAGACACACACAGCATTATGGTGCGTTGAAATGAATATGTGAAGGTATACAAGACAGATAAAGAATGAAATGCTGAGTTACATGCATTTAATTGACTGTTAGCTATTAGTGTACTCTGATATAAAACATTATTACTTTAAAATAAATAGTAGGTGCTACGAATGTATGTGTTCTCAGCAGTTAGCCATTAGCGCACAGGGACATAGAGCCTAGCATTATTTGTGACATTAAAATGAATATGTGACGGTACAGACTGAATGAATTATGTGAGGTTTATTTTATGCACAGATACACTGAGTAGAAATTTAAAAACACTCTTTGCTTTGACTCTGAGAGCGTTTCAGAGGTCAAGTTGAAAGTAGAGAATGTGTGGATTTGTCACCTCTGATTAATAGGATGATGTTTTGGTGTGTAAAGCTGAATCCACCTCAGTGTGAAGTGGCTCACATAGTTTGAATGAGTTAAAGAGGCCGAGGGGAGGGACATTTGTCCTCATTAGTCCAGTTGGGTCCAGGTTTATGTTCTTGGACTCTGAGACGAACAGATGTCTCACGTCCACACTGCGACACCTGCCAGCTTGGAATCGATCACAAACGCCCCACGCTGATGAAAAATGACTCATTTTCTCATCTTTTTCTCACACTTGGCAACAACTCATGTACCTGTGAGTACAAATACACATTGAAGTCCTGTTTGCAGGGGGCTGGTAGGACCTGGAGATATCTGATGATTTAGAGATTTGCACCTTACATATGCGTTTCGTGGAGTACATTTACATATTAGTAAGTCTGTGGGTTTTTTTAAATTTTTTTTTTTTAATTTTCTCACATTATCTCCTGGTTCTCTCAATGAATATGTACATCTAACTAAATTTATGCACTTTTAAAACCACAAAAAATAGTGTTTGTTTAGATTTCTGAAATTACTACAAATTGCCAAAAGTCGCCAGGTTATACAGGTATTAGTTTTATGTAACTGGGGCTTTAGTTGATATTTTGATAAAACCTGTATTATTCCATTTTGTTTTATTGGACTTCACTCATTTACAGGCTGCTTTTCAAGTACAACGTATTAATCTTTATGTTTTAAGTAAATATGTAGTTGAACATTATGTTTCCATTTCATCTCAAGACCCAAAACACAAATTTGGCATCTCCTCATGATTCTACATTTTTACTTCCATTGTTAAACAGTCTCTGAAAGCCTCTTTTTATGCCAATGATATCCTCTTTTTAAGTCTTGTACATTATTTTTGTCTTGTCATATACTTTAGTTTTTTTGTGTTTATTTCTTACATTTTGGCTCATCTGTTTCTCAGATGGCAGATGGTAGCTCTTCTTTGAAATTCTTGGAACACTTGGAGAATGTAGGCTATTTAAGTGTCATACACCATTATTGCTGTCTTTTTCTTAAAAAAAAAAAAAAAAATCAATTATAATTTTTTCTTTATCTTGGCATTGCCTTTTTTTCTTGGATCCAAGGAGTAGATTTTTTTCCCTGATATGTACTCTGTACAGAATGACAACGTTTTGGCTGAAGCGTAGGGTAAATAATCACATATTACACAATGTGACTCTGGTTATTCTATTATTTCATCATTTGCCAGTTTTTATGTTCTCAAATCCTGCTGAACTATGTAACAAATCTGCAGATATCATTGAATATTTCCAACAGAATCAACTGGAAATGCATCAGATGTACTGTACTGTCTATAAGCCCTTAGTAACTGAGAATCACTTTCTTTGTTCAGATAATTTGGCTGTTGTGTAAAATGTCACATGGTGCGACTGTAATTTATCATAGGGAAAAAAATAATGTGGTCATATTTCTCCCTGTCACCAAAAACAGAATTGGCAGCAAAGAAGAGCCAAAGTGAGGGGATGTGCTGGTGTAAAGCATTAGTAAATCCGACTCTTAGTGTTTAAGAGCGCGTTGAAAATGAAGCCCTGTGGTGTTGTGTGATACTTAAAGACTGTGTGCGTTTCCACTCATGAGCTGAAGCAGAATCTTTCATCCCACAGGTCTAGTTGAAGTAATTGGCTCTGTTTTTTCAGTCTAAAGGTACACTATATGGACAAAAGTATCGGGACACATCATGGCTACAGGTCTTAAGATGTCCTGTTCATGCTGATTTGAGATAAAAACATCAATATTTCCTTAAAGTTTAATGGGAAATTTTTCTTCCTAAGTGAGATGTGAAGAAAGTAGATGGTTAGTTCTTGTGATAAAAAAATAAATAAATCTATATTTACAAAATTAGTTTAGAAATTTAGAAGTAGAACATTTAAAATCATAGTCATGGATTTAAAAAAAAGTCAGTGTTGAGAGTAAAAAGTGTCTCTGAGCCGTTTTGGAAGCAAACATAACAATTTAAACCAAATCAATGTAAGACAGTGATATTTATCCCAGTATAAAACTATATTATGACATTTGTCTTTATTATTTTCTATCCCAGGCCCCTGTTAGAAAAGAAACGCTTGAATTCAACATGTCCCGATACTTTTGTCCATATAGTGTATGTACTGGCCTTCAAAAAATGCTGTAATTTGCTAAATGTTTTCATGTCATGAATTTTTAATAATGGTGTTTCCCACGCTGGTTCAAAAACAGCAGCTTTTGTGTCTGTAGCTGCTTCTGGGGCCAATTCATTAACGGTGCATCTTCCCTCGGACTGACGAAATTGGATGAGGCATGAGGATAATTCATTCTTTGTTTGTTCCATCCCCTCAGTGTCGAGTCCGTCCAATCCATGAGCATCTATCCTTCTCAATCTATCCATCAATCCATCCATCTTCTCCCAGCTCCTCCGTCTCCATCATCTAGGCTACTCGTCAATTCCTTAAATTAGTCATTACTTTGTTTAAGTGCAGATTTGGACCTGGTTTTGCGTTGTCGACTCTTCTCTTTTCCTTTGCTGTGCATGGAGAGGATTCATGGTTTAATTTGGATGTGGGCTTCATGCCAGTAGAGAAGCTGGTTTTATTTAGTGAGGTGGAATACAATGAGTATAAGATCAATTAAAGTGGGAGATTTAACTGCTGCCGTCTCAGCTGTTGGCAGATGTGATGGAGAGAGGAGACTGTGAGAGGGATCGACCCTGGTTCCACTGAGCCCAAATGGGGACGACGAAATAATGTGTTCAACCGAGATAAGACTCAGCAACCTTCAGACCTGTGACCTGACAATTACAGGACAATTTCTTTCACTCTGCCTATTCTGCACTCTTCACTTGGCCCATCCATCCATCCACTTATTATCCATCCATGCATCCATCTCTTCATCCTCTCGGCGGTGAAAAGGCCTGTGTCTGGTCATTTTATCACTGCATTTATTCTTTTTGCAGCGACTGCAGCCAAGTTGGCCTGAACGCCTCTGCTTTATCAGTGGCCGTGGTCCTTCACTGTGGGAGAGAGATGAAAAAGAAGGTGAAATCCTTTCATGCACGGTGTCCACGTCTGTGGGCACTTAATTAGGTCATGAGCAGAGATGCTGCAGGGACTCCATCTCCATTGTTACTCTTATTCTTATTATTTAATCGGGAGCTCGCAGCAATCGCATGCCTCAGTTCTGTTCCGCATTTGTGGGAATTTCATTGGCCTGGAGCATTTTTGGTGAAACATGAACTCAGTGAAAAATGTTTTACAGGCAATCCATTGGTCCATGGACTAAACCCCATCTGTAGAGTTAAAGTCATAGACTGTACAGAGCAGCTCTTACATCACCCATTGGTTTATGAACTGCACTGGAAAAAATCTAAATCTTACCAAGTGTATTTTTCTGATTTCTAGTGAAAATATCTCATCACACTTAAAATAAGACATAATCACCTAAAGAGTAACTTTTCAGTGAGATGTAAGAACTTATTTTTAGACAATTTATTTCAAGAAGTCTCACAAAGATAATTTTCATTTGTTCAATTAGCAGATTGTTTTGCTTGAATGAAGCAAAAAAAATCTTGAATTAAACAAAAAAAAAAATCTGCCAATGGAACAAGTTAAAATGATCTTTGTAAGACTTCTTGAAATAAGATTGTCCAGATCTGTTGTCTGAAAATAAGTTCTTATATCTCACTGAAAAGTTACTCTTTAGGTGGTTATGTCTTATTTTAAGTGTGATAAAATATTTTGACTTGAAATGAGCAAAATACACTTGGTAGGATTTTGATTTTTTCCATTGTGCTGTTTTGAAGTGATTTGACCTTTGCCATGTCAGATTTTTGGAGCCAGAAATGGCCATGTTTGGGCGAAAGATCTACAGGAATCTGAGAAGTCAGACCTGAGCTAATGCTAAATGCTAGCTTATTGATGAAGACACAACTCCAATAGTCTGACTTGGTAACCCTCGTATTAATGGAGGGACAATGTATTTAGACTGAAGTCACATTGCAAAATATCGGTTAAGTGTCAGATTTAGGACCACATATGAAAGTGGCCTGGGTCGGATTTGAAAAAAATGGATCTGTGCTGTTCAAACTGTCTTTAATAGATTGGATACAGGTCACATATGGGCAAAAGAAATCGGATTTGCTTGCAGTCTGAACGTAGCTGTAGTTATTGTTTTTAGAGATATTCAATGGAGGAGCACCTAGTGGTCTTCAGTGGTATTACAGGTTTTAGATCCTTCTGGGTTGGTCCTTAGGTCGTACAACTTGAGAAGAACTTGGTCTTTTGGTCTTATCTTAGTCTTGGACAAAGACATGGAACTTTGTTTCCAGACCACAGCTGTATGGAAATCACTAAATTTTGGGGGCATTTACTGATTAAATTGCTTGAACTCTTAATGGAAAATCATGTTTCTTATAAATCTAGTTGTCAGTTCTTGATTCATCTTCCTACAGACATCATCATCTCATCCCTTAAACCATATCAGTTTGTAATATCTGTAAAACCCAAGTGTAGTAATACTTTTGGGGAAGATACTGAGATCGAGACAAGGCATCTAACCTGGTCTAATTGCTAATGCTATTGGTAGGTGCTATATGTATTAGGATGAGTAAAATGCAGACAGCTAATTTAACCACAGGGATAATAAAGTTAAAGTTTAACCTTGTCAGTAGCAAATATTTTCTGTTTGAGTTGTTTCCCATATTTATTGCAGAATGAGTGAATAGTTGTTGATATTTTCATAATTCTGCATCTTTATCCATTAGACACAACTTTACATTCTGATTTAATCTTTAAGGAGTGAATTATTACCGTTGTCAGATTGTTTCCTCCATTTGTAGAAATCTCCAAAATCAGTCGCTTCTCCGGCCTCATGATCCACAGAAACTTTTCACGCCTTTATTTCCTCTTGCCTTGAGCTGCTTATGTAATGGTATTAGTCAGTTCACATGCAGCCGCGCGTGTTTTAACTCAACACAAAGAAAAGACAGACGTATCTCTGCTGAGCTGACCTGCATCCACCGCTGTCCAGCCACGAATCAAACTACTATGAAATGTTAGTGTTTGTTGTAAAAGCTTTCAATGCTTGGGCCCCAGAGACGTTATTAAAATCTGGAAACATCCAAGACTCGGCTCAGACCAGGAATCTTTCATTTCTCACCTCAGAACTGCACCATTTTCACATAGATTCAGAGGAAAACTAAAACAAGACACAATGGTAAATAGAAGCCTGACTATATAATTCTGATTCAAAAATAATAAAAGGGCTTTTTTTTAATTTATTGGTGTAAAGTCGACCCAAGTGATCGAACCTACAATCATAAGAGGTGTTTTCATTCAAGCATTTGTCAATTCAAGGCAGAATTTGTCTTAAGTTTTTAAAAAGTTCTGCATTTTATGACAAAGCCACATTTGATGTAGAGTGTCCCCATAACATACTATCTCTATGTCTTCAGTGCATACACACTATGTCTATGCACTGAAGACCAACAAATGTACTTGAGTTTCCACTGATACATTATTTCTAAGGATTTTAATGCATTGCGATACTCACCCTACCTCAGTGCAATAATTACAACCAATGCACCTTGTTTTTAATTTTACCTTGTATATATCATTTATTAATTTTTTGTATTCTTACATATTTTACAAATTTCTTCTCCATAGTAGCCTATAGAGTTAGCTGTTTGTATATTTTAGCGGCATTTGTATATTTCATATTTTATCTTTGTCGTTTTAACCCCTCGGCCAACTTCTGGTTAAAGGGGTATTGTAATTGTTTTGTTGTCTGTCTATCCATTCAATGACATAATCTCATTATTTTAAGAATACATTGACATATCTGCACCAAATTTATACTGGGGATGCATCTTGGGATGGAACAGAAGCCTATTGAAAATAGGTGACCTTGACCTACTTTTTCAAGGTTAAATGGCTTTGTGCAGTTCTAATGTCTGAGTACTTTCAATTATAAATATGTATGTAATAAATTTTACAATCTAATCTAAATTATAGAGCAGTAACTTTCAACAGAATCTTACACAATATTTGGGGTTTTAAAAGTGCGCAGAACAGGGCTGCAAAATATTGGAAAAAAACTGACATTGCGATTTTTTTAACCCTGCGATATATATTGCGACATTAAAAACCACTCAAGAGGATATAATAGCTGTGTGGTGCCGACGTAAATGGTCAAACTAATTAGTTGTATTTCCTGTTGTTGTGTTGACAGGTGGAAGGCACTGTCGACACAGAACACGTGTTTTAATATCATCCTTCTTGTAGCTGAAATAATTCCAAATAACTGACGTTGCTTTTCTTTTTGGCACCAAGTCTTCATTTTTAGTGATTTTCTCTTGTTTGTTGCTCATTTTTCAATGTTGTTACGAGCGACTCACTCCATGTGCAGGGGCGTGGTCTGCTTCGGCAAACTGATTAAGAATGATTGTGATTGGTGGATCGCTGTGTGCAGTGTGTGTCAGGTACCCAGGTTGAAATTAGATGAGAACATGTAAAGTTCGTTTGCCTCCTACATTGAAGGACCTGTGGTGTGACTATTGCACACATGTACATTGCGATGACGATGCTCAATCGATATATTGTGCAGCTCTAGCGCAGAACGTTATGTTTGTATACTGCCAATATTTTTCAGTATTTTGTGACATATTTTTATGGTCTTTTTGCACTTAAAGTGTTTTCTGCTACACAAAAACAGAGCTGTTAAACGGATTTTCATTGTTCTTGTAACAATGACATTAAGGATCTATTCTATTCTATTCTATTCTATTCTATTCTATTCTAGTACTTCATCAGTATGACAGCTGAACAGATGCAGGGCTGCTTTTAATCATTTATTCTGTATTTTTTGTGGTTTTTCGACTGTCCATCTAAACAAACACCGGACTGGGATTTCCGTTGCATTACTGCCCTTCTTGACCCGAGGATGTTTTCCAAAAGTCTTTTAGTGCATTTCTTTTTTTCCAGTTATATTGTGGCTGCAGTAGCAGGTTTCAGCTCAGTGTTTGCTGACGAGTGAATCCATTTCACTGCATTTTAAATGGGAAACATTATCAGAACATTATATTCTTTATAATGTCCACGTTTGTGTATGCATGTACACATTTGTTGACGCGTGTGTTAATAATGCATGTATGTGGACGTTCGGTGTGTGCAGTGTTGGCATTTGTGCGATCAGTTTCCCGCTGTGAGCTCCTGCAGGGGCTGCTGGGAGTTTCTCATTAGCTGCTGAGTTAGTGCTGTGACACCCCAGGACACCAGGTCGCAAACCTGTTAGAACTACAACAGAAACACACACAGCAAAAAACACACATACACAACATACGTACACACAGAAAGGCATCGTAGTCACTGAAGGAAGGCAAATAGAACAACAATGTACGATGCATACTCCAGGTTCCTGATGATCGTATGACTCTGAGAGAAGAAACCACCACTTAGCATCAGGAAACATGGACTCTACTGGGAAAAAAAATTGAATTGAATTGAAAAAGCACTAAAAACCAACAGAATGAGTTGTGTTTTATTAGTTGAGGAACCACTATCACTCAGTATTGATTTGGAGTCACTGAGTCCATGAATAACAGAGTAATATCTAAGGTTTAAATACGGATGTGTAATTATTGTACACATTATTAATTAACATGGATTAATGTGAAGGATTAGGTCCAAACTGAAGATTAAAGACAACTGAACTGAATGGAAAAATATACTGGTACTGGTGGCCATAATGGTACAAGGACAAAGTAGTAATATGATCTAATTAAGTCAAAGTCAGCCTTATTTGTCAGTTTTGTCATATGTACAACACAGCAATATGAAATTATAACACTCTAAAGCACTCTAAATAGAATATAACTATATAACTATTAACAAACAATGTTAGTATAAATAGCAGGAGTTGGAGAGAATAATAATTAATATGTAACTCTGTGAGGAAAAAGTTGGATTTTTATGAAGAAAAATATGAAACTATATTCTGACATTAGTCACTATTGTTTTGTATCCCAGACCCCTGTTAGAACAAAAACACCTGAATTCAACGTGTCCACATACTTTTGTCCATATAGCGTATTTTTGGATTCTTCTTCAGTCTCTGCAGCTTTAAGGACATCTTCTAATTTATTTATGAGTTATGTTTTCATTAACCTCATGCATAAACCCTGTCATATGCATGTTGCATGTGCTGCTACACGTCTAACCCTAACCCTAACCCTAACCCTAACCCACCAACACCAAAATACACCAACAACAAAATGTCATAGGTGATTTACCAAAGCAAAATTATACACCAACACTTTAACTTTACATATTACAGGTGAAATATTCTGCAACAACACCACAAATAAGTCAGCTGAATTTGTGCTTCAATTTCCCCTAAATCAGGGGTGTCAAACATTTGGCCCGGGGGCCAAAACCGGCCCGCCAAAGGGTCCAGTCCAGCCCGTGAGATGATTATGTCACATGCAAAAATTACTGATGATATTAACAATCAAGGATCTTACTAAATGTTTTGTGTATTTGTAGATCCACTGTGATCTCTAAGTTGTACTCCACATGTGAAAATGAAAAGCTGAGGCATGATATTGGTAAAACAGCACTTTTATTTTTTTGTGCACTGAAACAAAGACAAAAATTTGGAGTTTTTAATTTATGTTATTACGCTGTTTTTTACTGGTCTGTCCCACTTCAGATCATATAGTGCTGAATGTGGCTCCTGAACTAAAATGCACGAATACTCTTTATTACAAAATGGTAAAAAAAACACTACAACTGAATGAAGAAACTTTGCACAATTCGACACTTTTTCATCCTTATAAATCATCCAAGATGCATTAGATACCTTCCTGAAAACCCACCCAGTGACTCTGAATCTATGCTGGATAAATATGATGCCGTTTGATTTCCATTTCATATGAAATGTGAATTCTCTCAGTAGTTTCCATGTTGTGTGAAGGCGATTTATAACCAGGCTTTTCTGTGAATTACAACAAAAAGCATCTGTTATTAAATGTTGTGTGTTTCATCGTGTACACAAACTGAAACCCTTCGCACACCAACGCCATCAGCCACGCCGTCGACCATCAGGCGGTGGATTAAAGCCTCGGCAGCAGTGAGTGTTAAGGCTCAATGAGCGACCCAGTGTTAATTATCTCTGCTGATTATGAAGCTGAGCTGTGGGGAGGTTCGTGTCTGTCTGGACTTTGGAAATCGAACAGGACTGATATATCAGAGCAGCCGCCATCTGTCTGCCAGGGGACGCCGGCATTTTGGACACCAGTGCATTTGTGTGTTTTATTGTTGTAATTTGGGATCTGTTATGGAGTCATTTGGAATATAGAGGGTTAGACAAACATCTAAATCTAAAAACCACAGATAAATGAATGTGTTCACCTCCTGCTGGTGTCAGTTTTGACTGGATCATGGGTGTCAACGTCGATTTAATCCAGAGGTCACATTCAACCCAATTCAATCTCAAGTGGGTCGAACCAGTAAAATAATAACATAAAATCTTATAAATAATCTCACTTTTCTCTATTTTTAGAGTGGAAAAAGTTGTAATTACATAACAGAAATGTTTACGTCTATAAACTACTCTTTAAAAAACGTGAATAAATTGAACAACCTGAAATTTCTTAAGAAAAATAAGTGTAATTTTATCAATATTGTGCCTCATTTTATCATGTGCATTAAACTTACAGATCACAGTGGATCTAAAAAGGCACAAAACATTTAATAACAGGCAGAATATTGTTAAAATTCTTTCTTTCCTTTCCTTTACTTCTCTTAAAGGAGTGATGTTACACTTTTTTAAATGGAATTTTGCATTTTTAAACATTTCCCTGTGGTCTCCATAAACTGTAAATGCTCTGCTTGGGTCTGAATTCTTCATTAATTCAACTCCACAGGTCCATCTTCAACCCTATTTCTGATTAATGACACCAGAAAGGTCATTTTCAGCGCTGGCCCTTTAAATGCACATGAGCCACTTCAGGCCCCGCCCCCTCCAGGTTGTTGACTGTGCTGCTCTGTCCCGTTCAACCAACAACTGAACATTTTAGATAATCGGCTCAGAGTTTGGACATATTTTCAGTTTTTACTACAACCGCTGCTGCCGACAAACAATAATGTCGTACTCGGAGAAATGTTCTTCGGAAGTCTGGACCTTATATGTGCAAATGTTGTGACCTAACTAGCTAAAAAACTTAACAAATTAAGCAGGAATTGAAACAGGTTGTAGAAATCCACTTGATTTTTGCCCAAATTAATGTAAAAATAGCTTTGCAGCACCTGGAGGGTTCAAATTCAAACTTTCTGAACTATTAGGGTCCAAATACACAAATAAATGAACCACAGACTAATAAAAGTGGGTTTAGAAAAATATGAGCCCTTTAAGACATTTCATTTTGTTCATATTTGTTCAGTTTATTCACATTTTACTGTTAAAGGATAGTTTGTAAACGTAAAAATCGTCATGTAATTCTACTTTTTTACACTTAAAGAGAAGGTTTATAGGTACTTATAATAATATTTTTCAGGTCTGACCCACTTGACATTGAATTAGACTGTGTGTGGCCCCTGAACTAAAATGATTTCAACATCCTTGACTGTTAATATCTTCAGTGTAATTTTCACATTTCATAAATTCATCCCACGAGCCGGATTGGACCTGTTGGTGGGCTGGTTTTGGCTCTCCTGGACTAGATGAACAGAACAGAAACCACCTGTTGCAGCTGTTTCCACCGTTGACGGAGGTTCAGGGTTGTTTCTGCTTCCTGGTTCTATAAAAATATCCTCATTAGTGTCGAGTGTTGCAGCCGCTCTCAAGTCACCTATGATTGAGACGCTGCCACCTCCAATTTGCTTAAATTAAATTGTGGCGTTGCTGAGGGGCTGGTAATCATGTCCACCCACTCACAGGAAGTGATGAGTCCAGACCTCAGACTTCAAGACATGACACTGAAGATGTGGACTATTTTGACGCTGATGAAAACAGTGGATTTTTGACATTTTTGCCGTTTTACACCAGATCTGTGTTCTGGAGGCTGGTGGTCGTAGTTGTGGGGACTGATATTAAATCTTTTTTCAATATACACTGTATGGACAAAAGTATTGGGACACTTAATTTCTCTCAACATTGATTTTTTTGTTAATTTTTTTTGTTTTATCCATGAGTATGATTTTTAATGTTGATGTTTATAAACCATATGGACAAAAGTACTGGGGCACTTAATTTCTGTCAACATTGATTTTTTTTTTTTTTTACCTTTTTTTTTTTTTTTTACCTTTTTTTTTAATCCATGACTATGATTTTAAATATTGATGTTTATAAACTATATGGACAAAAGTATTGGGACACTTAATTTCTCTCAACATTGATTTAATTGTTTTTTTTTTTTTTTATCCATGACAATGATTTTAAATGATGTTTATAAACTACATGGACAAAAGTATTGGGACTCATCATGTCGACAGCTGTAAGATGTTCTGTTCTTTAAAGTTTAATGGGAGATTTTTCTTCCTCAGTGAGATGTGAAGAAAGTAAATGGTTAGTCGTGGTAGAAAATCATTATTTACAGTCAGAGCATAAAAAATATTTTAGAAAATTCAAGGTGGAACATTTAAAATCATAATCAGATTTAAAAAAAAAAAATCCATCTTGAAAGTAATTAAGTAAAAGCCAGCTGAGGCATTTTGGAAACAAAGACAAAACTAACCAATGCAATGATATTTATCCCAATATAAAACTATATTCTGACATTAGTCATTATTGTTTTATATCTCAGACCCCTGTTAGAAAAGAAACACCTGAATTCAACATGTCCACATACTTTTGTCCATAAAGTGTATATCATCTACATGCATCTGCAGATCTTCTACCATTATTCATGACTCCGCCCACCCATCTATTAACCATTTTCCACATAAAATATACAGCTCCATTCATACTTCCTGTCCACACCCACTCCACATGCTCTCACCAATACATATGAAAGACAGTTAATGGATTGTTTGTATGCATTGACTTGCACTATTTTAGTTCTACATGTTTTTTAACGGAACCTTTAAACCTGACAACACTTATTATACCTCAACTCTATAAGTTTGTGAAAGACAGTCACACAAGGTTGGGATGTCCAGAAAGTCTTCTAAACTAAAATGACACTATGAAAATGGTAGGTTTTGGCAAAGATGCATCATTAGACCAAAGACCAAGGAGAAAAATGTTTGAAAAAGCCATAAATTCAGCTTCATCTAACCTGCAGATACCCTGATTGTGTAATTTGCTTTTTTTTTTTTTTGTGCATTTCAGTGTATTTTTAGTGCATTTTAATGTATTTTAGTCTATTCTTTAGTGCATTTTGTGTGCATGTTGGTGTATAATAACTATGAGGCCTGTTAGACTGTTATTTATGTGAATGGAAGGTCTGCAATTGGACCAAAGACAATGAGAAAACCATCTTCAAAAGTTATAAATTCAGCTTCATAAAACCTCCAGATACCCTGATTATGTGATGAGCATGTATTTTTAGTGCATTTTAGTATATTCTTTTGTGCATTTTGGTGTACAATAACTATGAGGGTATTTATGTGAATGTAAGGTCTGAAATTTGACCCAAGACCAATGAGAAAATGGTCTTTAAAAGTCGTAAATTCAGCTTCATCTAACCTGCAGATACCCTGATAGTGTAATTAGCGTATTTTTCGTGCATTTAAATGTATTTTAAGTGCATTTTAATGTATTTTCGGTGTATTTTAGTGCATTTTCTGTGCATGTTGGTGTAATATGGTAATAACTATGAGGCCTGTTGGACTGTTATTTATGTGAATGGAAGGTCTTAAATTTACCAAAGATGCCTTGAAAAATGTCTTTAAAAATCAGAAATTTGGCTTCATCAAACCTGCAGATTCCCTGATTGTGTAACTAACTTACTTTTAGTGCATTTTAATGAATTTTCAGTACATTTGTATGTCTTTTTAGTGCATTTTCAGTGCATTTTTATATATTTTTAGTGTATTTTAATGCATTTTTCTGTATTTTTAGTGTATTTTCAGTGCATTTTTCTGTATTTTTTGTGTATTTTATTGCATTTTCCATGCATTTTTAGGATATTTTAGTGCATTTTCTGTGCATGTTGGTGTATAACAACTATGAAGCCTGTTGGACTGTTATTTATGTCACTATAAGGACTGAATTTTACCAAAGACGCCTTGAAAAATGTCTTAAAAAGTCATACATTCAGCTTCATCAAACCTGCAGATTCCCTGGTGTTAACATTAGTATTCTGGTCTGAATAAACGCCTGTTTTTTGAGGCTGTAGTGGTGTTTCCAGGTGGTTTTGGCTCTGATCTGTCTGTTTTTTCTTTTTGGTGTATTGAAGCTCATCTCCGGCTCATCGCCCTGAGTCATTTGCTCTTCAGTTCTTTGATTCAGTCCAGTGTGGGCTGCAATGCGTAAGTTTTTTTTTTTTTTGCTTAATTAACGTCAGAGCCAACAATTCACCCATGTGCATATCCCCCTTTTGAAACACTTATATTTTAATTGTACTCATCCGTGGTTTGATATTGTTTCCCTCAAAGTGAAGCCAGTGGACTTCAGTGAATGACACCGAGTGACTCATCCTCACACTGGTGTCGACTCAGCTGGTGTTCATGTATATTGAATCAAAAGCTTCGCAGGTGGACTGGAGCTGTGGAGGTGTATCCCCTTCCATCCTTTGAATAACAATGTGTTTAACAGTGTTGGACTCTGGGAATCCTCCTCAGACCTGGTGCTTCACTTGGTTTGATGGGAATGCGTCAGCTTTTCTCCAGAGGGAACAGTAGTAACGGTGGATCGTCTGCTTTTAATGCAAACAGAGGAAAACCCTGCACAGTCTCAAGGCCAGAAATGGAAAATGTATCTGTCACTGTAAACCACGGGTGTCAAACATACGGCTCCCGGGCCAAACTCGGGCTGCCACAGAGTCAAGTCCGGCCCACGGGACAACCCAGTCTCATATCAAAATGTGAAATACCTACGATTGTTCACAGTACAAAATGTATCAGTCTCACAATTAAGACCTGAAATTTGTAAAATGTTGACATTTTTTTTTTTTTTTAAATCCTATTCTTTTCCATTAGCCTGCATCCAAGTCAAGATTCAGGCCTTTAGATCAAAAAACAACATTTCTCTCATTTTTAGTGAAAAAAATCAATATTTTGAGTTAGTTCCTGCATAAAAATGTGTTTGGTTACATTTCTAGCAAGAAATATATATTTTATTTTCATAATATTCACTCAGTGGATGTGCATAATCACTTGCATGCTTCTTCTTGCAAAGATTTTTCAGATCTTGCCAGAATAATGTGAAACTGATGAGTTAGGATTGGATGTTTGTCCGCTGTGTTTTATTTTTAAATCAACTGAATCCTCTGTGCATTTAACTTCCTGTGTGGTGCGATCTCACAACTCCAAATTTTCTTTTTGTTTTAGTGTAAAAAAGTATCATTACATGTAAATATTTACATTTACAAACTTCTTTCACAAAAAATGTGAATAACCTGAACAAATACGAACAACCTGAAACGTCTTAAAGGAAGTAAGTGTAATATTAACAATATTTTGCCTGTTACTAAATGTTTTGTGTATTTGTAGATCCACTATGATCTGTAAGTTGTAATGTACATGTGTAAATGATAAACTGAGGCATAATATTGTTAATAATTGCTTAATAAATAGATAAATAGATAGATTTACTTTATTAATCCCCTAGGGGAAATTCAGAATAAAAAATTTCATTTTTTTCCCCACGGTTGTTCATATAATACTCACTTTTTAAAGTATAGTTTTTAGATGTAAGCACTTTCATAAGGTAATTTAAGTATTTTTCTCCACTCTAGAGAAACTGGAGAAAACTCTGGAGTTGACATTTATATATTATTATGCCATTTTTACTGGTTTGAGATCCTACTGGGCTGAATGTGGCCCCTGAACTGAAATGAGTTTGACACCCCTGCTGTAAAACTGGTGAAGGCCGCCCTCGTGCATATCTTTTTTTTTTAATTAGATATTACATGTTCTGCCTTGAGAGAGTGCTGAGCTTTTTGATGTGGGAGTTTGTTTTTTGGACAGTACCTCTCCCAAATGTTTCATACCTCCAGGCCTCCATTCAAGGTCTTTGGAGAAATTTCACATTTTACCACAATGTTCAGCTGAAATGAACTGATCTCATTTTCTGCAGACGCCATTACGTTTATTCAGTTCACTTTGATCAGTAGCTTCTTATTCCAGTCTTTAAACTTAACCCGGCTTCTGAATACATTATTATTATTCACCTGATGAAAGAAAAACCTGCCCTGGGATGAGCAGATTTCAGCCAATTCCAGGCATTTTCAGACAGGTAGTAGGCTTTAATACCTGATTAAGAGTAGATGCAACTCTGACATGACTCTAGAAGCTTAGAAAAGGGGTTTCATTTTTCCATAACAGCAGGAAATGACCTGAGGTTCATCTGCATTTATGCTTTTATTTGGCCCAAGAGCCTAAAGCTGCAGATGGAAGGTGTGCATTTCCAAATTCTTGCCATTTTTCCTCTAGATTTTTTCTCCTAAATGGATAACAATGACAATTTTGATAATAGTGTAATTGAAATTCATTCAGCTGTGACAGAAATGTGATAATTTTGAGCCAAATGGACCCAGAACAGATAAGCATATGGAAAAATAAGTGTGACGAGAAAGAAATGTAGTGATAGAAGAAAATAGAGACTGAGCAGGTGAGTGAGTATTATATGGAAAGTATTTACATCAGCAGAAGGAAAGGTCCTTTTTTTCATCTAGAGCATTTTAACCTCCAGAAAATCAATCTGTAATGAGAATATTGCTAAAGCTGTTTTAGTTAGAAACCTTGGTACTGCCATGTGACGTCAATGGATGAAAATATAGAAATTTAGAAACAATGATACATCATCATTCACCTGATGAAATGAAAATCGACCTCATCATGAACAGATTTTGGCCATTTCCAGGCATTTTCAGAAAGGTAGGATGGTTTAATAGTGACTAAGAGTGGATGCAACCTAGAAGTGACTACTACCACTACTACTACAGAAGCGTAGGTTTTTTCCATAACAGCAGGAAATGACCTGAGGTTCATCTGCATTTATGTTTTTATTTGACCCCAGAGCCTAAAGCTGCAGAAGGAAGGTGTGCATTTCCTAATTTGGAAATCACCTAAAGATGACAATATTACAGCATTTTAACCTCCTGAAAAGCAATCTATTATGAGAATGTTACTAAACCTGTTTCAGTTAGAAACCCTAGTACTGCAATTTAATGTCAATGGACAACAAGTGGTGGCAGGTACAACAAACCCCGCCCCTCACCCATATTTTGCCCCTTCTAAGTAAATGGGAAGATTTAAAAAATTCATAAAAAATTTGAACTTTGACCTACTTTTCCCAAAATGAAATGAGATCCATTCTGGGTCACGGGCAATCTATGAAGTCAATTTGGTATGAATTCAACCAATAGTTTTGCTGCTACAGACATGTGAAATTTCACCCATTAAAAGTAAACGGGGGAAAAAACAGATTTAAAAAACTCATAAAAAAAACAAACTTTGACCTACTTTTCCCAAAATGTAGTGAGATCTATTCTGGGTCACTGGCAATCTATAAACCAAATTTTGTATGAATTCAATCAATAGTTTTGCTAGATAATAAATAAACAAACAAAGAAACAAACCAAACCAAAAACAATACCCCTGGCCTCCCCTTCGGGTGGTGGTGGGGTAAAAATGTGGAAGTTTAGAAACAATGATACATCGTCATTCATTGACTGATTGCATGTTGCCTAGAGCTATGTGATTTTTTTTTTCAACAAAGTCATACTGCAATTAGTATGGATAATTTGGGGATTTTTGTTGCCTCTATTTGATTGTTATTATGGAAAAAGTACAGATTTAAATTAGCATTAAAAAGCACAAAAAAACTTTCATTTTACAGTCTGCATAGTATTTATCTCCGCTCAGTGTCACTAAATCCACCAAACAACACAGGTTCTTTTCTGTTTTTCCTTTTTACTGCACTTAAATCCTCCTAAATCTTCGACCTCTAAATTGCAGCTTTTATGATTACACCAAAGCCCAGGCTGATTATGATTTGATTAACTGTGCAGCTGTAGTTTTATCAGTCATTACGTATCCTTTCACAGTGACAAAACAATTCTTCTTCATTTGTTCACAGCTATTATTTAAGAAATGTGTGCTCATTCCTGGATCTAGCCTTTGATCATGCGATATGGATTCAGACGTTTGTTTTTAAACCTTTGCTAAAACACTGTTTTAAATGTGAAAATGCTTCTGTGCAGATGTACCCTGAGTCTTAGCTCAGATGCTGAAAGTTTCCAAAGTGAAATAAACTTGTTATAAAACAACACTGGTAAGATTTGACGAGGCCTAGATGACGGCAGCTTCAGGACAGAAACTCTGAGGAATTCTCTGATTTTAAAGTAGGACTTATTCTGTCTGTGTTTTTGGAAATCTGACGTCAAAAAGAGCCTGTGAGCCAAAGCTCTAAAACTAATGTAATAATGAGATTCATACACAGTGAATACTTAAAAATAGTAATACTGACCTGTGCTGATGAGATGATAAGCAGCAATAATCAGGGAAAAAATAGCAACTGAAAGGATTTATGAAATTCTGAGTGCTGTGCATATGTTTTTGTTTGGTTTACGACTTCATGTATTGTATTGTGGAATGAAAAAGATAAAATAATCCTCTATTAGTCTGTAAGTATTATAGCATCAAAGACCAGAATTAACAGTAAGGAGATACACATATTAACAGTGGTAAGACAGAAAGATAAGCAAAATACTTAAAAGTAGGAGATGAGTGAAGAAAGTAGATGGTTAGTTGTGATTAAAAAAAGAAAAATTAGATTAAACATTTAAAATCATAGTCATGGATAAAAAATTTTAAAAAAAAAATCAGTGTTGAGAGAAATTAAGTAAAAACTATCTCTGAGGCACACTGTTAAAAAAAAAAAAAAACCTGTAAAAAAAAAACCAACGTATTATTCCGGCAGCAGGGGTGCCAAAAAAATACTGTTAAATAACAGAAAATAAGCATCTCATAAAAATATGGTAATTTTCCATAATTAAAATACAGTTTTTTGCCCTAACTTTACATGAGATTTAGCTTTTTTTTTTTTTTTTTTTTTTTTTACTTTTTTATGTTTAATAAAGAATATTTTCATGTATTAAAACAATAAAATTACCTATAAATAAATATATAAATGATTTTAAATGAGACTAAGTTTTACAATCCACTGATAAAAAGTGTATTTTGACAGTTTATCAGTGCTTATACATGTTACACATTCACAAAAATACATTTATTCAACATTTTTGTTGTGAAACCTCCCGTAATTACACAAGATATTTGTCAATTAACAAACAAGTCATGTTAAACTTACAGAACAAATACTTCTTTTACGATTAATTGTCAGTAATTTTATCTCGTTTTCATTCATTCATTCATTTTCTGAACCTGCTTTATCCTCACTAGGGTCATGGGGGTCGCTTGGAGCCTATCCCAGCTACATAAGGGCGAAGGCGGGGTACACCCTGGACAAGTCGCCAGTTCATCGCAGGGCTGAACATATAGAGACAAACAATCACTCTCACATTCACACCTATGGGCAATTTAGATTAACCAATTAACCTATTAGTGCATGTTTTTGGATTGTGGGAGGAAGCCGGAGTACCTGGTTTATCTCGTTTTATTATGTTTTTTTTTTTTTACAGTATTAAACTTTAAATTAACAATTTAATCTCATAAATAGAAAAGAAATATTTGTGAAATTATGATACATTTGCAAATGTATTTTAACTGTATTTTTCTGTGAGAAAAGAAAAAAATTCTTTTAAAAAATGGAATTTTTTTGGTTATTCACAGTTGCAGTTTTTTCGTGTTATTTTACATTTGACGTGTAAAATCACAGTCTATTTTTGTCATTTCACTGATATTTTCCTGTATCTTAAAAATACAGGAAAAGTCCGTAAAATAAACGGTGAAAATTCTGTTAAATTACAGATTTTTTTTTTTTACATTGCATTACGGAAACAAAGATAACAATTTAAACCAAACTAACCAATGCAATGATATTTATCCCAATATAAAACTATATTCTGACATTAGTCGTTATTGTTTTGTATCTCAGACCCCTGTTAGAGAAGCAACACCTGAATTCAACGCGTCCACATACTTTTGTCCATATAGTGTATTTTTGGATTCTTCTTCAGTCTCTGCAGCTTTAAGAACATCTTCTAATTTATTTATGAGTTATGTTTTCGTTTAAGCTCATGCATAAACCTCGTCATGTGCATGTTGCGTGTGCTGCTCCACGCCTGTTTAACACTGGATAACATGTGTTGCATCATGCCTCGTCCTCCCCGGTGCAGTTGCTGTGGCGATATCCAGAAGCGTGTCACTAATGCCACTTTGGCTTCTGTCTGCGTATCAATAACAGAGTGAAAGAACAGACGCAGCCCCGGTCGTTGCCGTGGCAGCAGCAGCAGCCTGGCGCCACATTCCACGCCGAATCCGCCAGCTCTGACAGTCAGAGGCGTGACAGTTAACCCCGGCTGAGTCAGCTTCGCCCGAGGCAACGGTGAAGCTGCATTTGGAACAGATTTATTAGTGACAATGACTCATAAACTCTGCGGATGCTTCAGACTGATGTAATTCAGCCTCTGGTGGCGATGATCGGGTCCCTCACCTGGAGCCAGTGGCTTCAATCAGCTGATTGAATTCACAACAGTAAAAATTCAATTATCATTTTAGACATTCTGTTGGACTTGTGTCTTTTGTCATTGATTGGACAGTCGGAGTTGTAACATTAGCTACTGAAAGTCCGGATCTGCCATTATTTACTCATGTCAGCGTATAAGACGTCATTTAACCCTTTTTTTTCCATAAATGTATACAATTGAATTTGTGCACATTTATAGATGCACCAAAAGGCTACAAGTCTTTAACCCTTAAAGACCCAAACAGTCACCAGCAAATGAAATCAACTGCTGATCTGAAATTTTAGATTTAACACCTGTTGATCCATTAATCCTATCAATACTTGTAAATAATTGGCGTAAAATACAGTTTGTCATCTTTCATGGTCATCAGATATGACCCATTTGGACGTTCAGAGGCTCCATAGTTACCATGGAAACACTGTCATCTTCTACAACAGTGATTCACCAGTAAAACCCATCGTTAATTGGACCAATCTGATTGGTGGAGGGATGGCCCTTGGCTAGCGAATCAGTGAACGAGAAGTTTCCATGAGAATCCAGCTATACCATGGTACTTGACACTATTATTGTCTTCTATAATAGTCCATTCACTGCTCATATCGGATCTGAATGAGTACCAGTCAGTGTTGACTATGGACTTCATTCATTCCATGAAGTGAACACTGTTAGCACTGTTGGCATAGTGCAATTTCTGCTCAGTTTTCACCCGCAGCATCTTTCTTCTTCCACAAGACGAAGCCCAAGAGCTGACAACACCAGTATCTTTTTATTACATATACATACATACATACATATTATTATAACCATCCGTTCAACGTGTACAACAACCCTTCTTGACTACTCAACATTCTGCTGACAACAATGACTGACGACAGCGAGCTCTGTGTTTTTGTCTAGAGAGATGTTCTGTCATTTTCCGGTTTTACGTCTCACACAAGCGCAGAACATATGCTCAAGTTGGTAGTCGATTTGGTGTGTTTTTCACACTTTTTTGACTGTGTCGGGGAGACGAGGGCTGATTGGTCAGTCAGGCTTTTACTGGCGATGATTGGCAGTCAGGTTGGTGTGTCTTCGCCCTTAGATTAACTAGTATCAATCCAGAGTTTTGCAGCCTGTGCACTGTTAGAAGACGTGTCTCTACTCTGCTGATAACAGATTGGTTTTTGACATTTTTGCAGGTTTAATCATAATCTTTGAGCTAAACATTAGTTCATTTGACACTCCAGATGCATATTTAATTTCCTATGTGAAATAAAATGACATAACCTATTGATTAACAAGATAGATACTGATTCGTGGTGAATGTTTGATATCGATGTAGGGCTTTATGATACTGATGCCTCTGTATGATTCTTTAATTTGTAACTTACAGCTTGAAATAAGTATATAATTATGTATCCCGGAAGGGGAAGATACACTTTTGGATTCTTCACACACAGAAAATATTAAAACACTAAAGCATAAGTTTATTTAGGAGAAAATGATCACACATGAATCACAACTCAGGGAAGTGCACTGAATATATTAGCAACCTGAAAGCAAAAATACCTCAAATTTCCAATTAGTAAAGATGATTTCAGTTGAGAGAAGCTGCAGAGGAGGGTTTCAGCATCATAAATATTCACCGTAAAGGGTCACATAAGGAGAAGAGCTGTTGGAAAAGACTGAAACCACTGTTACTATGAGTCATAAACTGATCACATTTGACTTTTGTTATCGTACACATACAATAAAACACTCATACATCAGGCATCACGGTGTCCCTGTAGGTCTGCTCTACTTCTGTAACCTGATGCTGTTTCCTGCATGAGAAGCAAGTCATTAACAGTGACATTTTTAATTCATAGCTTTAATTCATCTCACTCTGACATGTACACATCCGCCGTTCGATCCCTGTCTCTGGTTGAGACGATGCTGAGACGCACGTTCACATTCGTTATTTTGGAATTTATATGATATCTCGGAGGGTTTATCTATTTATTTTTTTTTTTTTTTTTTAGTATATGTCAGTCTCTTTTTTGTTTTTGCATTTGATGTTTTGACTCCAGAATGATTTCACCTGTTTGTGGAATAAATACGAGCCCTCAGGTTCACAACAAAAAAAGCAGTTTGTTAGAGTTTCCCTACATTTAATCAGATGTCTTTGAACAGCATGCCTCCGATCCTAGTTGAACTACTTTCCTGGAAAAAAAGCAACAACTTCTGCCTTTTTCACTGCGCCTGCTGTGAAATCAGGCATGTTGAGCATCTCAGTATCTCCAAAACAATCTAAAAAACCCTGGAAGGATGTGGATGTGTTCTCCCACTGACACTGCACCAGGCTTATCCTCTAATGTGAGCAGTGCAGCATCCACAAACACAAGACAGAGGAAATACTGGATGGAACTCCAGGTCCATGACTCCATACCCTAAAGGTCCATACTTCTCATAGCATCCACATGAAACACAGACTTTTGGAAATGCTAATAATCCTGTTTTAAGTCCTGTCTTCACAAACATGGATATTTTACTTAATAGATATATAATTCTGTCCACTCAACCTTTGTTTTACTAAATATCTCTGTCCATATGTCAATGTATAATCATCTCCAAATGTGTCCAAAGTCTGGTCCTGTCCATAACTGTCCAACCTGTGGACACCATGGATAATACTAGATGTAGCAGATGCAGAGGCTTTAGTTTGATTATTGCTTAAAACCATCAGTCAGTGCAGGTTAAATGCATCCACAGTGATTAAAAAAAACAGATGGTTCCAGGCACAACAAACCCCGCCCCTCACACATATTGTAGCTTATTTCGGCATCGATCCAGCTGATGTCATCATATCTATGTGTGTGCTGATGTCAGCATATCACTTACCTCTATATATGTGCCAAGTTTGAAGCAAATTGAAACAAAATTGATGTTTTTATAGACATTTGAAATTTCGCCCATTATAAATAAATGGGAGAAAAAAAGACTTTAAAATATATATATAAATTGAATCTTTGACCTATTTTTTCTGAAATGTAATGGCATCTATTCTGCATCACTGGCAATCTATAAACCAAATTTGGTATGAATTCAATTAATAGTTTTGCTGCTACAGACGTTTGAAATATTGCCCATTGTAAGTAAATGGGGGGAAAAAAAGATTTTTAAAAATTCATAAAAAATTTTAACTTTGACCTACTTTTCCCAAAATGTCATGAGATTTATTCTGGGTCACTGGTAATCTATAAACCCAATTTGGTATGAATTCAACCAATAGTTTAGCTGCTAGAGTGTTAAAAAACAAACAAACATACAAATTGATAACAGTACCTCTTGCCTTCCCTTCGGGAGGCAGGGTAACAATACAGTTCTCACGTATGCAAATAATTCTTGTCAAACTGTGAATTTTGTACGTTTTTCTTGTGCAAATCTGCAGCAAAAAAGGAAAAAAGACACATCAAATCTTAATGAAGCAATAAGATGTGTTTCCAAAGTAACAAATACAATAATGCTCTGTTGACACTAACACAGATATCTTTGTTTTACTAAATATTTCTGTCCACACGACACTAAATCCGACTCCAAATGTCTGGTCCTGTCTGGTCCTGTCCTTCACCCTTAGAACATTTAAAATCAATCATGGATAAAAAATTTTAAAAAAATCAATGTTGAGAGAAATTCAGTAAAAACCTTCTCACGCATTTTGGAAACAAATATAACAGTTTAAACCAAACAAACCAATGCAATGATATTAATGACAATATAAAACTGTATTATATTTGTCATCATTGTTTTGTATTCCAGACCCCAGTTAGAAAAGAAACACCTGAATTCAACGTGTCCACATACTTTTGTCCATATAGTGCATGTGTGTAGATGTAGCCTGAGGGGATCCACTCAAACCTTGGTTCTTTCCTTCCAAAATATCATCATCCCAGTGCAGATCTCCATGTCTGGATATGATGATTATCCACCTGTCGTCCTCCACCGACATCTGCTGATACTAAAATAGAAGAGTGTGTGTTCCTGCCGCATTGAAAACATCTCATATCTGGTGTGAACTGCCTCCGTATGAGGAGAAAACACTCCAGCTGAAGCATACATGTTTTCCATTTTACCATTACCCACTTTATATTTTTCCATCCTTTGGCCCCAGAACCGACCATATATCCATAGCTACTTCCAATTTAGTCTGTTATGCTCAGGGGCACTTCAGCAGCCCAGGCCCCATTGAGCTCCCATATACTGTACATACAAACAGCTGCTGCCACAGTATAGTACCGTCTACAGGGACGCTGTGACGGGCTCCTATGGAAACAGTCGCCTCCAGGTCTGCACTCAACACACATGTACAGTATGGAAAATAAACAGGCAGGAAACAACACTGGACCCACGGCGTATTCATACAGATGTGGTTATTATCGCTGGCATTGTGTAGAACATCTAGATCCAGTTAAAGGCCTCGGTTTGGAGGCTGTAAACAAATGATGAGACAAAAACAACAACAGATTCACCCGTGACCCATATACTGAGTCTCCATGTAATTGAATAAAAACAAGTAGTTTTTGTGATATACTAATGTTTTCGTATCGTTTTCCTTTTCCTTTTAAAGCCAGAAAGAGAATCATGCAGTTATTATTAGATAATGTTATAGCTGTCATATATGTGTGTATATATATATATATATATATATATATATATATATGTATGTATATACCAAATACCCATATTAACCCATAAAGACCCAGTGCTACTTTTCTGTCAGTTCCCAAAGGACTTTTTCTCTCTATTTAACCTTTGTTAAGCCATTTATCACCATTTATTGTAATATTATCCTCTGTATTTGGCATTTCTCAGTGTAACTCATATATTTTTCCCATATTTAGTTAGCTGATCAAGTAGATGTTCAATACATTCAAAGGTTATTATATCAAAACAGAGAAAACTGAAGAATAAGTGACTTTTTCAGCAAATCTATCACTAACTGAACATAAACCCAGTGTGTCCATCCACTGTCATTGATCCAACTCCATGGGTTTTACTGGTGAATCAATATTGACGATGAGAAGATGACGGTGTTTCCATGGTAACTACGGAGCCTCTGAATGTCCAAATGGGTCATATCTGATGACCATGAAAAGATGACAAATTGTATTTTACACTAATTATTTACATGTATTGATAGGATTAGTGGATCAACAGATATTATGCAGTTTAGATCAGTAGGTGGTTGGGGCACCATAAAGGGGGGGGTAAACATGACAAATTCATGGGGCCCAGCATTTGTGGGGGGCCCATAGAGTAGTGGAGGGGGTCCAGTGGATACAGGGTAGAAGTTGTGAAAATTTCGTGCCAGGTCCGCTGTATAATAGAGGCATAGAAGGTGGGATTCAGACGTTGAAAGCATGTTAAGTTTCACTTCAGCTTCATGCCAGCGTTCGCTTCACTTGTATAATATGCTGCCCCTACCCCACATAAATCCCCCACACACACACTCCGACAAATCCACAAGACACTGAATTTACCAAAAGCCCCACAGTTGCTAGCAGTGCCCCAGGTCAGTTTTGGTCAGTGGTGGATATTTGGGTCTTAAAGGGTTTATATTTTCTGCATAATTCTTGCATATCTGAAATTCATAACATTGGACCATTTGGCGTCCATTTTCAGCCTGCAGACCTTATGTTTGACACTTTTGCTTTATAGGTTTGGAAAAAATGCTTTCTCTTTTATTTGGACCATGAGCATAAAATGAACTGGAAACATCCTTTCACTTTAAACACTATAAATACCTTTAAAGGTGTTTTTTCAGGCTGTTGTTGCTGATTTACATAAGCCTCCACAGAGGATGTGAGCTGAGGGTATTACATGGAATATTTTCATTTTCTTACCTTCTTTTACTGTCTTTATTTGGATTTTGTACGTAGTTTTACTGGTGAAACTCCTGTAGTCGCTGTCATTTTGACCATGACTCCATAGAAGAAACAAACTGTATCTCAAAGGGATGTTAGTGGATAAATGAAATAGCAGTAGTGAAGCTAATAATCCACCCTCAGATGTAGAGATCACATACAGAAGGACTCGGTGGATGATCTGAGAGGAGGTTCAGGGTTTCAGCTGAATGTGCTGATGCAGGACTTGGACGCCGTCTTTGTCCAGACCGAGCTGAGTGGGCGGGTTCTGCTGTCGGGGTCCGTGTGCTGCGACCTGTGAGCGCCGGGTCAACAGTACGTGGAGGTAAAACATCCTGATGAACACGGTACCTGTTGAGAGACCACCTGGATACAGAGACCCACCTGACCCGGCGCTCACACTCTGAGTTCTACCCCGAAGGGCTGCCGGCGGTGGAGGAAGGAAGGAAGGAAGGATTAGATGTAAACAAGCAAGACGGAGAAGAGGAGTTCACAGAGGAGAGCGAGGTCCAGGGGTTAGAAAAGACTTCCACTGAAGTTCAGAACAAGTTTGTCTCCTCTGTTTAACGTCAGATATAGACGAGAGATACAGGGAACAACGATAGGGATGTTACTGTGGGTTTATTTATACCCTTTTTACTGTTACTTATCTTTTGAACACAGAAATATTCATTATAAATAGAAAAGTAGGACCAATGTAGATAGATAGATAGATAGATAGATAGATGGATGGATGGATGGATGGATGGATGGATGGATGGATGGATGGATGGATGGACGGACGGACGGACGGACGGACGGACGGACGGACGGACGGACGGACGGACTTTTTTTTTTATCCCAACCTAGGATATTACAGAATGTCCCTGTATGTCAGTGTCATGTTCTATCAAGAATCAATACCAAGTTGAATTTGTGAGGTTGTCAGGTTCTGTTCTATGTTCCAGTCCTGTGGTCTGGATGCAGATCAGTCTCGCAATAGTGGGCGGTACTTTCACTGGAAGAGAACTGAACTAATTCAGTCAAAGTCCATATATGACTTCCAATCAGTGATCAATAGTAACTATATTGATATCTCTAAGCATTTACATGTTATAAATCATCAAAATATGAACCGTTATAAGTAAAAGCACATTTTCAATATTTAAAAAAATCTGTAAAATTTATGATTTCTCAAAACTGTGATCACAGTTTGTACATATTGTCCTGAGGAAGCTACATAATTAGTTATTTTTTTTAAATGAATCCGACCAGTAGTTTTGTCAGAAAAGATGTTTGAAGAAACTGCTAACAAACATAACGATGATGAAGACGTTGTTTGACCTGTTGGACTTGAAATTAAAGCTTGCTCCAGTTTTATCCTAAAAATAAGCTTTATTTATCTGCATTTTGAGCAACAAAGTGCGATCCCATTAGAAGTGAGGTTGGATATAGTTAGCCTCATAGCATAATTTTCTAAGTAATATTTTTGGCCAAATTGTGATATCTGCGTAAAATGAAATAGCAGTGTTTGGAGAGTGAAGTAATACAGATATCACAATTTTGCCAAAAATATGACTTAGACAATTTTGCTATGAAGGTAACAATGACAGATGATGATTCCAGGTCTGAACGAGAACTGAGAGGCATTTATTAGTGTCTTTAAGGGAGTAGAAACCAGTCCAACAAGTGTTTGGATTTGTCTCCAGGTGCCAAAGGTAGTCCTTAAAGTCAACTTATCCTCAGAGAAAATCACTACATTGGCAACAGTTGTCGCTTTTCCATTGACCCTCAAATTGTGTGAATATAACTTGCGCATAAAAATTTGCCTGATGGAAAAAACAACAATTTCGCCAAAACTCTCATTTTTTTACATTTTTGTGCTTGCAAGAGATGGTTTTTTGGTCATAGTGAAATTGGTATATTGCGCAAAACTGTAATGGAATGACCTTTTGCATTACTAGAGTCACATGAACAAAAAAAAACAGATGCTGATGGAGGTTACAACAAGTGAAGAAGAAGAGTTTTAAAACAACAACACACCAGGAAACTGAATCATTTTTTAATTTAGTACAGGATAGAGGGGTAACGAACATTCTAGACTCAAAACAACAGATATTTATGTTCATGTTTATGGAATGACTTCTCGTGACATCCTGCGAGAATAAATTTTAAAAAATCATTGCATTTGTGATTTAATGGAAAAACCAATAACGCACTTCTGTTTTTTCGACATTTAGTAAATGTCGGTAAAGTTTTGCGCAGATGTCCAATGAAAAAGCGACTACTGATTTGGACCAGTACTATCAGTTGACTACATAGGAGCAGAACCAGGAGTATCTGGAGAAAAGATCCACTATCCATCATCTATGTGTTGAAAACAGCTGCTGTGGGATCATTGTTTAAGGGTTTGTGTCCGTCTGCTGTCTGCTCTATTGGGTTATCAGCTCTTTTTCATTCCCTCGTTCACCAACTTTCATGTAATTCTTTTTCCTCCTCCGGCCCAGTCGAGGTTTTCTGCCTTTTCCTCCTCTCCTCGGCCACCCTTCTCCTCCTCCTCATGTAACTTGCCGTTTCCCCAGAGTGTCTGTATTTTGTGTCTTTTGTTACAAGCTAAAAGATTTATTGCATCCATTTGCTCCTTTTTCACTGGCGGTGTCGGCGTCTTGTCGATCCGTCCATCACTACGTCGCACACAGGCCTTTACTGCGACTTATCAAGCCTCTGCCGCCTGTCTTCATACCTGTTTTCTTCTCATGGTTTTTCTTGCTGCACTTTTCTTCATGGCAGCCTCTTGATGCATGGAGTCCTTTCCATCGCATGTCTTTCCTTTGCAGTCGATTCGTTTCATCTCCACTGTTTGCATCCAAAACGCTTTTGTGTAGTCACGTTGATGTTTTTTCTTTTGACCCGGCGTTGAGGTTCAGCTCAGTTATCATTACAAACCTTTAACCCATAAAGACCCAGTGTTACTTTAATGGCAGTTCCAAAACATTTTTTTTCTCTATATTTAACTTTTCTTAAGTGATTTATCACCATTAATTGCAACATTATTGTCTGTATTTTGTGTTTTTTCAGTGAATATCAGGTATTTTCCTATATTTAATTGACTGATCATGTAGATATTGAGGGTTATTGTATCAAAAACAGAGAAAACTGAAGAAAAAATGACTTTTTCAGCAAAATGCATCATTAACTGAACATAAAACAAGTGTCTCCATCCACTATCATTTATGAAACTCCATGGGTTATACTGGTGAATCAATGTTGTAGAAGATGACGGTGTTTCCAAGGTAACTACGGAGCCTCTGAACGTCCAAATGGGTCATATCTGATGACCATGAAAAGATGAAAAACTCTATTTTACACCAGCTATTTACATGCATTGATAGGATTAATGGATCAGAATTTATTAATCATTTTAGATCAGTAGAAGATTTTGGTTGTGAGTGACTGTTTGGGTCTATATGGGTTAACACAGGGGTGTCAAATGTGCGGCCTGTGGGCCAAAATCGGCCCACCAGAGGGTCAAATCTGGCCCCCGGGATGAGTCTGTGAAATGCAAAAATTACATTGGACATATTAACAATCAAGGATGTTAAAATCATTTTAGTTCTGAGGTCACATACGTAATGCGATCTTAAGTGGGTCAGACCAGTAAAATACTATCATAAAAATCTAAATAATGACAACTCCAAATTTTTTTCTCTGTTTTAGTGTAAAACAAATACAATTACATGAAAACATTTACATTTTACAATATTTACAAAATGAACATGAAATTTCTTGAGAAAAATAAGTAGAATTTTAACATTATTTTACCTTTTCCCAAATGTTTTGTGTCTTTGTAGATCCACTGTGATCTGTAAGCTTTAATGCACATGATGAGGCACAATATTGACAAAATTGCACTTATTTAATTCAGAAATTTCAGTTTGTTCATGTTATTCACATTTTTAAAGGGTAGATTGTAGATGTAAACATTTTCATAATATAATTTTACTTTTTCACTGTCATTATTTTACTGGTCTGACCCTCTGGAGATCATATTGGGCTGAATGTGGAACCTGAACTAAAATAAGTTTGACACCCTGGCTGTAAGACATTAGCCAAAGACAAATAAAGATGAGTATAGATCTAATACGTGGTAATGTTCTTAAGTAAAGGAGCTCATTTTAAAATGAAACAAGCGCCCGCTGGAACCAAATAAAAGCCACACTTTTCATCCAGAAAATCAATTCAGACTCAGATCGATTCCTTCTCTGTGGAGCTGCCTCCATCAGACTCAGAGGACTGTGGCGTCCATGTAGTGCTCCGAAAACCGACCCCAGAGAAACCCACCACCATGTTTTAGTAATCACTTTAATCCACACCTTGTAAAACACAGCATGTTCACTCATTCTGAGTCAGGATGGACAGGCAGACTGAAAGAATCTGGGCCACATTTTAGATTAATTGAACTGTGGAATGAGATACATGCGGTGGTGCAGGTCATTTCATGGTGTAAGAGTTAAAAGTACTGCAGACGGCATAATAGTGTGTATTTGCATGCATTAATTGGTTTCAAGCCACACTAGGAAAAAGGTCAATAGTGGTACATATTTGAAGGGGATTGAAATGGCCAGTGTTTAGAGAATGTGAATGAGTCAATCAATCAATCATTGAAAAAAGAAATAGGGAGCTGGTGATGTCATTAAAAAGTGACAGTCCTTAGAAAGGGGGGATGGTTAGAATGGAATAACTCCAAGGACTGTAAAGAAAACATGGGAGATGTATTTCCAAGAAAATATTCCATTCAAAGCAGTTTTATTTCTATGGTGCCAGTTATAATATGTGATTAACTGAAAACACATCCCAGATTCTGATCAAAGCCTGCAAAAACCCAACAAATCCTCCAGGAACAAAGCCCAAGAACACTTTTAGAAATTAAAAGATTTGGGGGAAAAAAAATCTGTGCAAAAGGTTTGCAAAAAAGGTTTTTTGTTCACTTAACCCATAAAGACCCAGTGCTGCTTTTGTGGCAATTACCAAATGACTTTTTTCTCTGTTTTTAACCTGTGACCAAGTGATTTATCACCATTTCCTCCGATATTATACTTTGTATTTTGCATTTTTAAGTGAAAATCCGCTATTTTCCTATATTAATGTACTGATTATATAGATTGTTCATGAAAGCTCAGACGAAAGTTGAAAGTTATTATTTCCAAAACAGAGGAAACTGATGAGAAAAACCTTTTTTCAGAAAAATCTGTCATTAACTGACATAAACCATGTGTCATTGATCCAACTCCATGGGTTTTACTGGTGAATCAATGTTGTAGAAGATGACGGTGTTTCCACGGTAACTGCAAAACCCCTGAATGTCCAAATGGTTCATATCTGATGGCCATGAAAAGATGACAAACTGCATTTTACACCAATTATTTACACGTATTGATAGGATTAGTAGATGTACAGGTATTAAACAGTGTAGATCAGTGAATAATTTTGGTCACTGATGTATGTTTGGCTCTTTATGGGTTAATAAAAAAAGACTAAATGCCTAAACATGTGTAAAGGAAAATAGAAAAACTGTCAAATAAATTCTAATGATTATAATAAAGACTGAATGTTTCATGCAAATTCTGATTGTAAACATGTCAGTAATTAACTCTTCTGTAGAAGATGAAAAAAATAAAAACACGGCTATTTTATATAGAAAACAGCCAAAAAGCTTTTTTTTTTGCCTCTATTTGAATTTGTCTATTCTATTTTTTAGAGATGAGTTGTGTTGAAATGTGTCACCAACTTTGACAATTACCCATTAGCCAATATAAATATTAGATATTGTGCCTTTAAAATTGTGTATCAAGACAAAAATATGAGTAAATCTGAAGTATTGAACCTGCAATAGTGTCATAATTAGAAAAAGTTAGAAATATGCTGACAATAGCAGGTAATTGCATGTCACCTAGTTGCTTCTGGATTAGGCTAAACATGTTTATTCCATCATTGATCCAGCCTTCTGTGTACTGAAATTAAAATACAGGATGTTACTAACAGGCTTTCCTCTCAGCTTCATGTATGATAAAATCAATATTCATTTACCGCTGCATGACCTGCATTATTGTGCATTCATTATGGGGACAATCAGCTTTCTATTTACTAACCCATACATTCTTAAATCTAATTTCTTTGCTTGATAAAACACAACAGAGAAAAAGACTATCAGAGCTATTATTCTACTGTGATATCTTAACAGCAAAATAACTGATGTGTTTAGTCATTTCCATTGGAGCATAATTAAACCGTTCTGTTACATTTTTACTAAAAATGAACGCAAATGCACATGCTGAGACTATTGTGCTTAAAAGTTCCACTAAACCATTGATGTTTGAGCCAATTAACACTGAACTGGAAGCGATGAAAATTAATTTACAAGTGGAAGGTGGGAAATGGAGAAGGAAACAAAGTAGAGGAAAGAGCAGATCAACAGACGAAGATAAATGAATGTTTTTAAGTGAAGAACCAGACTGAGGCATTTATAGATTGTTTCTCCTTCAGACTGCTTCGATGTTTCCATATATTACAAGTACTTCATGGTCAGTTTTATTAACAGGTACAACAATAAATCACACAGTTCTGACTCTCCTGCTTTCACTTTGTCATCTAATTTTTTGGTTTCAGGGGATGTTTCAGTGTTATTGAAAGATTAACTTTCCCTGAGTGCCTTCAATGGCTGCTCACTGCTTCTAATGTGCTAATCGCTAATGCTAATGGTAGTTGCTGCCTGTATTATGGATAAAATGCCGTGACTGGATTTTCCTATGGGGATAATAAAGTGAATTAACTTTAAACCTTTAATTTAAAAAATCCAAACGTTCCAATTTTGATTTTTGAGTCTGTACTGAATGACAATTTTGATGCCGTTAGTAAGATGGCAAATGGTAGCATTTTGAGAAAGCATAGTTTATGCGATAAAGAAGATGACTTCCTGTTTAAGTGTGAGAAATTAAATTTGGTCTTTTCACTTGGTTCTAGTTTTTCTGTTGAGTAACAAATGGTGAACAAGTCATAAGCAAACTTTATGAGTTGAATCTTGAATGACGGTCGCAAAATAGAATGAGGCATGTAGCTGATAGCCTAGCATGCTAATGCCAGTAATACTAACATACTGTTCAGGTCAAATTTGACTTAGTTTTTCTTTGGCACAAAATGTGAAAAACTGTATATTTTATAGTTGTTTTTTTTTTTTTTTTTACCATAGCTGTAATTTCCTAAATAGGCCTAGGTACATATAGCATTGGGCACCGCTACCAATTGTGGGCTTCACGAAAGGTAAACGTTGTGGGCCCTTCATAAAATTCAATGTCTTGTCAATCTGTCGGAGCGGTGGTGGTGGTGGTGGGGAGTATGTGGGTAGGGGCAGCAGCATATACATGGGGGTGCGGTCCATAACTACCATAACTAACGTTGGCATGAAGCAAAAGTGAAACTTTCTTTCAAAGTCCAACTCCCGGCTTCTATACCTCTCTTATACAGTGAATCTTACATGAAATTTTCACAACTTCTAACCTGTATTCACTGGACCCCCTCCACTGCTCTGAGAAATGCTGGGCCCCATGATTTTGTCAGGTTTACCCCCCCAGCATATAGCGTTCCTGACCATGGTGCTGATAAAGATCTGGAGTTGGTCTACAACCCCCTTCAATGCCAGCTCACTACTCCTGATGTGCTAAGTGCTAATTGCTAAAGCTAATGCTAGGTTTTGTGTGTATTAGGATGAGTAAAATGCATAGATTGAATTACCCTACAGGGATAACATAATGAGTTAACCTAACCTTGTTAAATTCGATGGACACTTGGAGAATATCTACCCCTGCCAATGCTCCGCAGTCCAGTAATTCAATCAAACGCCTTATGTCACAGCATCTGAAAAAGCAGAAAAAACCTGCAGTTTTTGTAGAACCCAACTGGGAAAAAGACAGATCATGAATTAAGTCAAGTAGAGTTACTTTTTTCTTCTAATTTTCATTAAATCAATCCCCTTTTGTCATATTTTAACAATGATGCATGGTTCGTTGCTCTGTTTTTAATAATTTATGCAATCCCCATTTGCCTTTACACATTTTTCTGCTGGTCTCCCTGGGGTTGTGGTTTCACTTTCACACCGAACAAGACACTTACACGAGAAACGACAGCTTGAGCAGCTCGAACAGACAACGAGGCCAGAAGAGTGTAATCGCCAACATTTGTGTCTTCCATTGCTCTTTTCTTCCTCCTTTTGCATCCAAACCTTTTTCAGTCTGAAGCATTTTTTTTTGGGGGGGGGATAGAAAACATCAGAGATAATCCAGCACGGCAGCACTGTCAGAGTAGAAAAAATACTGTAATTAAATTAGTACCCTGCCCAAGAGCATGTACTGGTTTTCTGTTAATGATGGTAGGAAGCAGATGGTCGTACTGATTTTAACTCCTCACCAACGCTGTTCTGTCTTTTATATAAAGAAGTAGATACTGTATGTAATGGTTTAAACCAAGACAGTGGAATTAACCTTGAAAAACTTCAATTGATTTCCTCAAATTCAGCTGAAGTCCAGTATATGTTCATCCTAATTTGGTGCATGCATTTTTTAAACATCCCTGAAATGATGAAGATGCAAGTATAATTAGGTATTTGTGCGTTTTGGAAAAATGGAAACCTCTGAACCTAAAAATGAATCCAAAACCGATGTATCTAAACCTGCAGGTCCTCAAATGGCCACTATTGTTCAGATCTAAAAGAAAGTCAGTCCCCATAGACAACATGTTTACAGCCTGGTAGAAAAATGGTTTTGGTTTCTATGGTTATTTCCTGCTTCATGACAAATGTACAGAAATAAATATTTATACTATATTTAATACTTTTAATCTGCCCTGGGGAAATCAGCAATAAGGCTGTGCAGCAGATTCAAATCCTGTTCATATATATTTACATTGTTTCCAAAGATTCTGTATTTATTATCTGAAGTTTCATCAATGAAATGAACACTTTGTGTCTCCTAAGTGGGTCACAAAGAATATAATTTAGGTAAAGGTATGAAATAAGACACAAATGTCACATGTTTTACAGATAACAACATATTATTTTGTCATATTTGTTATTTGCTTTGTTTTCACACTCATTTTCTTTAATCTACAGATGATATTTGTGTTGCAAGATCTCATGAGAGTTCATTGCTAATACATTGACATGTCTCAATTTCTTCCTGATCTGTGCATCTGAGAAATTTTATTTTCGTGATGTAATGTTCACATTATATAAGGCTTGTAAAAAAAAATTAGTCTACCTTTCATTTGTGTGACTTTGTTGCGAAAAAAAAAATAGCTGAAATCTGTCAATCAAGCTCACTTCTTCCATTAAAATGAATGGAATTGTCTTGTAAAGGGGCAGGGCATAGAGAACCCACGTGACAAGGAAAACAGGAGGAGTTGTGTTGTTCTTATGCATCTTTGTCTTCTCCTGTAACTCCACCCTTTTGCAAATTGCTAAGTTAGGGTTAAATTACAGTGGGTTCATCCATTTGTTATACAATCTATAGTCCTGAGTTTTATTTATTACTTGGGTGATTTATTCTCACTAATTATTTGTAAGACGATGTATAACTAAAAAGCTTCTTAGTGATTAGAAAAAACAAGAATTTGTCAAGAATTTTTATTTTCAAAGGGAGATATTGGTAGAAAATAAACGATAAAACAAGGCAGGAGAAGAAAAACACTAAACCCTGTGAGATTTCCTTCTAATCCTCCACACTCAACCTCATCCCTCTTAACTCTGAAAACACTCCTACCACCAACCTCAGCCTGAATCATAGAAATTGCTCTGTTTGCGGTTGTGGGGAACAGAAATGTCCTCTGGTGACTAAATCCAGTCATAATGGACGCGCTGCTGGTTTTTAGAGAGGATTTGTGTGACCGCAAAAGCATGACATAAACCTCTTTTTCTTCATCAAATGAAGAAAACAAGCCAGTGTAATAATGCGGATGGCCTCCTCCGGTGTTGAAACTGACAAAGGCTTACCTCAAAATTTGCAAGCGGGGCGTGGTAATGTGCTGGCCTTTTCCTCTGGGTGATGTACAAGTAATGACTCGCTCCTGGTTCCAGACACTTAGCCAACCTCCATCTGGTGGACCGACCTCTAATGCAGTGGGTAGAAAACCAACGAGAGTAGAATCCTCAATTATCGCGCCATTGCACGTCCTTTAATAATAAATCTGTCACTCTGCCTCCCTGGTTAAATTTGTGCTGCTGCATGCATGGCGGCTCATCGGACTCATTCAGTTACGTCCTAACACCAGAAGGTTCAGTCTGTTGAGGTTTGAGGTCTGGGCCTGAACCGGTACCTCTGGGAAATGACCAGTTATATTCTTCACTCAACCGACTGAGCAATCAGCTGCGACATAAAATCATGCAGATTACAGAAGGATTACTGTGAATATACCTAGATTAGAGTAATGAAGTCTAAAGTGGTTGGCAGCATCTGGAACTATTCACTGGGGCTGAAAGTTAATTTCATTATCGATTAAGGCAAACAAAAGAAGGCAGAGATATCAGAAGTCTTCACATGGTTTCCCATTTTCGCTTGAATGAAAATGACTTCATTCAAAGCTCATTCTCACTCCCAAGTGTCAGATTCTGCTGCTTTGGTTTTTAGTGCTTGGACTAGCATTACAGCATCAATCTTTGACACACAGGGTATTTAGTAGAAGTCAGTGGAAGTCCTTGAACATTGGAGACAACATGGGCCAGTTGGCATTGTTGGACGGAATACTCGTTGTAGATGTAGTAGACCACAAACTAGTTGTGTGAAGCTTTTTTCAGATCTGTTTCCCTAAATCTAACAAAGTTGTTTTTATGCTTAAACCCAAACAAACCATAAACATGGCAATAGTGGCTTTTCCATTGGACATCTGCGCAAAACTTTACTGATATTTACTAAATGTTGAAAAAACAGAAGTGTGTAATTTCGGGGGAGTTTTGATCAAGGTCTTTTTTTATTTTCAGTTTTCAAATGCACAAAACGAAACATACAACTTAAACATGAAATTGTTGTCTGTTTTTCCATTAAATCACAAATGTGATGATTTGTTTATTTATTATAGCGAGATGACATGAGAAGTCATTCCCATAAAGATGGTGATGAACATAAATATCCCATCGATTTATGGATATATTCATTATTATTGTATATTACCCCTCGACCCTGTACTTTCACAATAAAATGTGAACAACCTGAAATGTTTAAAGAAAATTAAGAACAATTTTAAAAACACTCTGCCTGTTACTAAATGTTTTGTGTATAAATGATAAGTGGAGGTATAATATTGTTAAGCTTGCATTCATTTTTCTTAACAAATTTCAGTTTTTTCTGGTTATTCACATCTTTTTTGTGAAAGGAAAGTTTGTAAATGGAAATATTTGCATAATTTGATGTTTTTTATTGCACTAAAACAAAGACAAAAACTTGGAGTTGACATTATTTATAGGTTATTATGTTATTATTTTAATGGTCTAGCCCATTTTAGACCAAATTGGGCTGAATGTGGCCCCTGAGAGAAAATGAGTCTGACATCATTGCTGAAAAGCATTTAAGCTTTCATACTACTCTTCTGTATGCATTCCATTTGGAAATGGTTATTGTTGTGCAGTGTTAAATCCCTTAAAAATCCAAATAAAACATGATTTAAAGCTTCAATATTTGGCCATTCTTGGTGAAACTCCATAAAATCCTACAATTCCCTTTCAGAATATTGTAATTCCATTGGTCTAGTGGAAATTCTATCCCGTTCTGTGTTTCCAGGCTGTAGAAAATCCATCCTGTGATGCAATTTTTTTGGCTATTTACATTTTAGTAGGACAGAGCTGCGGAGGGAAGGTGTGTATTTTCAGATTCTGCTGTTTTTTTCCCTCTCGATGCCACTCCTGAATCTGTGACAATGAGATTTCTGTCAGTGGGATATCATGATCTTCCACATGTTCGCACCCTTTCAGAACTCTAGATGTTACCCATCCATCAGCCACTTCCATCCATACAGATATCGTCTGACACCTGCTGTGGTCTGAAACCTCTTCCTGGACTTCCCAAACCTCCGACTGATAAACACATGCTGCTAAAGGGATTACTTGTCATCTTGAATTTAGGTCCTTTTGCATCTTTATTCCGCTGTTGCATCAGAAACACCTCTGTGCTTACGGTTCAATTTTCTTCACATGGTTTTCCCCTTGAGCTGCCTAATGACCCGTTTCATGCAGATGGATGAATGCATGCAGATGTATCCAAATGTCTACTGGAGAAAACATCAGAATCACCCTTTTTAGCAGAGCAGATGACTAATCCAGCCTCCATCCAGCCGGTCATCTGCATGTCCTCATTACGGGTCCGTTATTAGCGGCGTTAGTCTGGTCCGACAGGCGGAGAGCTCGGGGTTTCCTCCAGGACACCGGCAGCAATATTCTATAATGAGCCTGAGTCCCACGCTGAGACCATATACTTCTCATTAGACTTAAGGGTTGAACTTTACATTGGTCTTTTACCTCCTACCTGTCTTCTAGAAACAGTCTTTTCAACCAACTGCGTTGACTTGTTGTTGAGCTCATTGTCGATGAAATCTGATTTTATGGCTGAAGTGAGTTTTTATTGTTTTTCACATATGGGCCATTCCATTTAATTGCCCCAAACTGCTGTTCCACAATCAGAAAACTAATTTAAGAATCAAATCTTAGATGTTTAATCACTCTATTACCCTCTATTACCCTTTTAATGTGTACGTATTTATCATATTCATGTAGGTCTTTTTAACTCTAAAGATGTTGAACAGCAAAAATGAGAAATTAGATTCGTTATCACATCTAAACCTATTTAATTTGCAGAGAATTTTAACAGAACTAATTGATGCGTGAGGAAGGAGGGTTCTCCCATTTTACCCTTGAAGACCTACTATATTGTGGTGCCCCTCTAGATTTAACCTTTCATAAGTGATTATTCACCATTAATTATAATATTACCCTTTGTATTTAGCATTTTTATTGAAAATCAGTTACGATCCTATATTTAATTCACTCATCATGTGTTCATAAAAGCTCAGTGTAAATTCAAAGGTTATTATATCAAAATAGAGAAAACTGAAGAAAAACTTGCTTTTTCAGCAAAATCTATCATTAACTGAACATAAACCAAGTGTGTCCATCCACTGTCATTGATCCAACTCCATGGGTTTTACTGGTGAATCAATGTTGTAGAAGATAACGGTGTTTCCACGGTAACTATGGAGCCTCTGAACGTCCAAATGGGTCATATCTGATGACCATGAAAAGATGAATAACTGTATTTTACACCAATTATTTACATGGATTGATAGGATTAGTGGATCAACAGGTATTAAACAGTTTAGATCAGTAGATGGTTTTGGTTGCCAGTGGTTGTTTAGCTCTTTCAGAGTCTGAAATAGTTCAATATCTACCTGTATCTTTACAGTTCATCATTAAAATATTATAATTAGATGTACAATTATTTGTGGATTTATTTTTCTTCTCTTTGGATGTTGGTATTGGTGGTTTGCTGTTTCAAGTCTTCCTTTGGACACAGCAGAAACAAAATTATAATAAAAATCTGTGCCTGTGAAAGGGGTATTCTACCAATGACACTGTTTGCTGATGATGCAGTGTTTTATTTAACAGCAAAAAATTTGATTGATATAATCAGACGCTAAAGTTCAAAGAGATTTTTCCAGGTTTAATCAGGTTTTTGTGGGTTTCGCTTTGGTCCAGCTTTGTATTTGTGAGTATTGGCAGGGTTGTAGAGGGAACAGGGTTGTTTTTGAGCTCGAGAAGAAAAAAATCAATGCAAGTTAAATGTGCAACATGCTTTGTTCTTTGAAGCTACATTTCATATTAGTGAAGGTGTCGTCCATGTTTCACTTTATTGAGTTTCTCTATGTATTTATGTGATTTTTATTATCAGGGAAGCACCTCGCTCTCCTGTTTACTGTTGAGCCTCAGTAATTTTACCCGCCCCATGACAGGATGTGTTAGTGTGTTGGTGTGCATCACCGTTGATGTGAGTTTGTGTGTTTTTATGTCCTAATATTGGCTCATACCTGCTTGGGTTGTTTACCGTTGAGCTGCAGCAATAATATTTGTGCTGAGATGGAGTGTGTGCGCCTGTTGTTGTGTTTGTGGGAGTTTGCGTGCGTCGATGCCAGCAGCATAACAACAAGACAAGGACGGCAAAGTGTGGATGACAGATAAAACAAGACTGAAACGCATCAGATGCAGGAGCGTATATTCACACTCTTCCACGCTGACCTCTTTCCAAGTGTTTTTTTATTATCTTTTTTCTTGTGTTTCTGCTCTTTTTCTTTTCTCGTTGTTCTTGTTTCAACCACCACCCACTGAAAACAGACACCTCAGAGTAAACTGCGAGGTTAAGTTTTGCAGGTGTGAAATGTTCCTCCATTCCCTAATATCTGACCGTTATGAAAATTTTTTATAACTATCATCAGTGTGTGAAGAAATAATAATTATTATTAAGTGGTAATAGTAGTAGCCTGCTACTATTACTTCTACTATTAGTGTTATTGCCAACAAATCATTTAATTTAAACTTATACATTTTTTCTTCTATTCCTTTTTGTTTTTTGCACTTTTTGCAGTTTTTTTGGCAGAAAATTTCAAGATTAATTTTAACTGTTATGATTATTTTTCGTGTCACTTTTCCTTTTGTTCATAACTGAATATGACATAATATGACTATAATATACAAACAGCATTACCTTGTTTTCTTCAATTTCTTGTTCATTTTAATGCCTGGTACAACTAAAGGTACATTTGTTTGGATAAATAGAATTATAACAATAAAAATAGCTCATAGTAGTTTAATTTCAGAGCTGATATCTATCCATTTTCCATGTTTTCTTGATAATAACCAAAATCACTTCAGTTCTTACATCAACATCTATGGCATTGTTCTGACAAAAACAGTGCTTTTAGGCATTCCGTGTTTTCTTTTCTGTCTGTTTTAGTCACATGATACACACAGGAGTTAGTACTTGATTGCATAACCATTGTTTCTGATGACTTTTGATGGTCTAATTATTTTTTCTGCGACTGTATGTTATGTAAATGTATATACAAAAATATAAATAATATATTAACTATATTCCTGAAATCATCAGATTCACAATACTTTATGGATCCCAGAGGGAGATTAATGAAATACTGAACGGACATGGAGAATCAAAATAAATGTTGTGGTACTGGTTCTACATTGAACTCAGAAAAGTACTGTAATTTACAAAGCCAAGTGGTAGTAAACAATGGAGAAATAATGATTAAATTCACTTGCCAGATGTTTGTACAGCTGAATGTAGACAGTTGCCATGATTATGTAAACTAATGTCAGTGGGGTGATGACATAATAACAGTGACGTGTATAACTCCTCCTGTTTCCTAATACCACTCTGTACTGCTAGAGGGAGTAGTGAGTCACTGTAGCCTCCAGTCTGCCCTCAGTCTAAGAGGAGAAGAAGCTGCTGTTTGGGCTTGATGATGGATTCAGAGGAATACTGTAATCCATCCATGACTGATGATCAGATCAATGATTGGTTCATTTCTCTGAGTGCCTTCTGTAGCAGCTCACTGCTCCTAATGTAAGCTAATGCTCATGCTAATGCTAGGTGCTGTGTTTATATTATAGATAAAATGCAGAGAGTGAATTTCCCTACAGATATAATTAAGCAAATGAACCTTTATTGCAGCTATATATAATGTAAGGAACATGTGCTAATACTGCTAATGTGCTAAGTTAATGACCATGATTAACGTCTCTCTTGAACACATTATATCCATATGAAGGAGGACAAAAATAAACACAAAGGAATTTACCCTCAGGATGTTACATGTGTGATACAATATTTCAGATGGTATCTGTGATAATGCCTTTTCCAGCAAATAATTTTAAAAACTTTATCTAGCTTAAGAAATGGGAAAATTAGACATGCAAAGAGTACATCTAACTGCAATAAGTGCTCTGAGATGTAGAGGAGTAGAAGGATAAAGCTGCAGAAAATGCAAAGTACTTAAAGTTTTACTTCCATACTGCATACATAAATATTTTATACTTTATTCTCCTCTTGCCTTCTTCAGCCTAATCTTCAGAGTTATTACAGTGACATTTACCGCTCAACTGAAAAGGTTATATTTCTGCAGCAACATTAGAAAATCCTTGTGAGGATGAGTTGTCAATCTGTACCCAGTTAGTACAGGTCTGAGGTTTTATTTATTTGTGCTGCATCTCATTTTCTGGCTCAATGTTGTGTGTCGGTAGGCGGCTGCTTTAAGCCTCTCTTTAACCCTTTAACCCCTGACGTGTCTGTTTGTATGATTTATTTTAAATATTCATTAAAATTCAACCATTAGCTCAATAGGAAAAAATTCAAAATGTGCTGATAGAACAGACTATCTGCTTTCCATTGACATCTGAGCATGCTCAGTGCACCCCACACAGAGCAGTAAGTGAGACCGACTCGCTATAAGAATAGACCGTTTGGGGCTTCTTTTTTTTTTACCCTGTTTTCTTTGTGGTTTTTTGTTTTTGCTGTTGTTTGCAGTGTTGTACCTTATTTTTTTAACTCATAAAGACTCAAACATCCACTGGAGACCAAAATAATCTACTGACATGAGATGTTTAATAACTTCTGATCAATTAATTTTATCAATCCATGAAAATGATTGGTGTAAAATACAGTTTGTCATCTTTTCATGGTCATCAGATATGACCCATTTGGACGTTCAGAGGCTCTGTAGTTAGCGTGGAAACACTGTCATCTTCTGCAACATTGATTCTCCAATGACAGTGGATGGAGACATTGGGTTTATGTCCAATTAATGATAGAGTTTACTGATGAAGTCACTTTTTCTTCAGTTTTCTCTGTTTCTGATAGAATAACCCTCAACTTTAATCAGAGCTTTAATGAACATCTACATAATCAGTGAATTAAATACAGGAAAATACATGATTGTCACTGAAAAAATCACAAAATAAAGAAGATAATATTACAATAAATGGTGATAAATCACTGAATCAGAAATGTTAAATATAGAGAAAAATCCATCTGGGAACTGACACTAAAGTAACACCGGGTCTTTATGGGTTAATTGTGTTTTTACTGAGTTTTGGCTGTGTAGGCTAACTGTTTTTTGGAGTTCACCCAGGTGCCAAAAAGCAGCAAAAAAGAGCCCCAAAACAAAAACTACTGGGCCCATATTCAAATCCTTGTTGTTGTTCAGTGTGTTCCAGTTCACAGTTGATGTTCAACATCCTAAATCTCTTACTGTTGTACACTCTGAGTGCCTTATTTAGTAAAAACCAGTCAAACTTCAATTCCTCTCTTTGTCTTTTTCAGTTATTCCACCTGTTTTGACTGTAAAACACAAAGTAAAACAAAACCACTGAAGAAAAGGAACACAAGCACACACTCAGAGCAGCTTTTATGAACCTGAAACAGACGTGTACCTGACATAATGTCTCAGGGGTTAAAGGGTGAAAACCTGACATTTAATTAATTCAAGCAGCCGTGGTTGTGTTGCCTTTACTTTTGGAACCCTGTCCTTGTCAATAAACTCCATTCTTGGGGACCTGTCTGGCAGAATTAAAAGCGAAGGCATTGAGCGTGGGAATGGGAAGGTCTCGGTGGATTGTGGGGACTGTGGGAGTGTCAGTCTGCCAAGCTTTACTGGTTAATTCACCAGTCAGTCGGTCTGTCTGTCTGTTGGCTAACTGCCTGTCTGTCTGTCCGTCCATCTAAGCACTTTAACCGAAACGTGCCTGCGATAGGGATGAGAGCCTCTGTCTCCGGAGAAAGAGGCCGTATAGATTGGATTATTGATCGGCGTGCACGAATGAAAGAAAAAGAAACAACTGTGTGAGAGAGAAAAGAGTTGGGCTGAAGACAAATGATGGCAGACACTGTGAAAAAAAGTGGAAAGCGGGTCAGAAAACACCCAGAGCTGAAGCAGACGGTTGGTTGGAGCTGCTAGATGAAAGAACGCCACGCGAGAAGAAAGACAGAGGAGAGGCAGAGATCGATGAAGATCTGCTGAAGATGCTTTCACGCTGTTATTGTGCAGTCAGGTCACAGGCTTGATGAAAACGCCGCCACAGCCTTCAGATTTCAGACTTTAATAGTAGACGGTGTTAGAAAGAGGTCACGGTTACACATGAATGTCAAAGTTGGCAGCAGGCGAACAAGCTTCAACTTGTCTAAAGGTCAGGGGTGGATTCTTTTACTGAAGTTTATGAACTCTTTTCACAATATAGTCAAGTCTGAGTCTGCTTTAAACTGCAGATGAACCGTTAACGTTGTGTCAAGAGGCGACAACTTCCATCTGTTTTGATTGAGGTTCATGTGGGAAAAGCTCACACAGTCTGGGTTGGGTTGATCTGTAACAGTGTAGAACAGGGATGTCAAACTCATTTTAGTTTGAATCAAATCAAAATCAAATCAAATTTTATTTATATAGTGCCAAATTATAACAAAAGTTATCTCATGACACTTTACACGTTGAGTTGGTTGAAACCAGACTCTAAGCCAATTTACAGAAACCCAACAGAATCCTCTTAGGAGGCCATGTACACCCAGTTTGACCTCAAGTGGGCCAGACCAGTAAAGTAATAGCATAATCACTTGGACATAATGACAACTCAATTTTTTTGTTTTTGTACAAAAAAGATTTACATTTACAAACTATCCTTAAAGGGCTCATATTTCTCTAAACCCACTTTTATTAGTCTGTGGTTCATTTATTTGTGTATTTGGACCCTAATAGTTCATACAGTTTGAATTTGAACCCTCCAGCTGCTGCAAAACTATCTTTATATTCATTTTGGCAAAAATCGAGTGGATTTCTATAACCTGTTTTAATTCCTTTGTAATTTGTTACGTTTTATAACTAGTTACATCACAACATTTGCACATATAAGATGGAGACTTCTGATGAACATTTCTCCAGTTTGACATAATTGTTTATCGGCAGCAGCGGTTGTAGTCCATACTGAAAATATGTCCAAACTTCGGGTTGATAACCTAAAATGTTCAGTTGTTGGTTGAATGGGACAGAGCAGCACAGCCAACAACCTGGAAGGGGCGGGGCCTGAAGTAGCTCATGTGCATTTAAAGGGCCAGTGCTCCAAACCACCTTTCTGGTGTCATTACTCAGAAATAGGGTTGAAGATGGACCTGTGGAGTTGAATTAATGAAGAATTCAGACCCAAGCAGAGCATTTACAGTTTATGTAGACCACAGGGAAATGTTTTAACATGCATAATTCCATTTTTAAAGAAAGCAAAATATCACTCCTCAAAGCAAAAAAATGTGAATAACCTGAACATCCATGAACAACCTGAAATTTCTTCAGAAAAATAATTGCAAGTTTGACCATATTATCCCTTAGCTTATCTTTTACACATGTACATTACAACTTACAGATCACAGTGGATCTATAGATACACAAAACATTTAATAACAGGCACCTGGAACTGGAAAATGCAGAATTTAGCTTTGTGATTAATACAACTTGATTGTCAATGTCTTTTGTGTAATTTTTGGAAATTCATCCTGGGGCCAGACTGAACCCTTCTGAGGACTGGTTTTGGTCTGTGGGCCATATGTTTGACACCTGTGGTGCAGAAGCTAGAGAAATTAGTCACTATGACAGGTTGTGTCAAATTAACATCTGCAACCGGATAGTAACAGAGGTCCCTGTATTAGTAATAAGCAATAATATCATATTGTCACATGATATACTGTTATGAACAGACTAACAGAGCCATTAGTGTCTGAAGAACCCTGAGTGATTTACTGCTGAAGGATCACATTTCAGCAGAGCAAAGAGGAGGATGTGAATGTTGTATGTTGTTTGTTTAGTAGAATGCTCAGGCATTTTTGTAGCTGATGTGAAGCTGACGAAAGAAATGAGCCAAACAGTGTAGTCAGTGCCTGAACATTGATGGTAAACTTTCTGGGGACATGGCTAAATGAAGATGGTGCTTCACTGCTATTTTTTCTCAGTATTTATTGTTTATTGACAGTAACATTTGCCAAACCAGTTTAGAGGTGCACTATCACCACATATTGAACTGGAGTCACTACCATCTTTGTCATGGGCTTTGGTAGTCTCATTTCTTCTCTTCTGCTGAGTGGAAGTGTGACATCGAGGAGTAAAATCTGGTTTGTTGGTTCAGTCCAGTGTTTGGCTTCATATGAAAGTGGTTTACACTGACCTAGTCCTGCACACTGTTTTAGAATAGAGGAGAAGAAAAGATAGAATGGAAGGAGAAGAGTGGAACAACAGTCACAGCCTAAATTTTAGCAATGTCACACATAGACATTTTGCATAAATGTTTTAGCCAGTAAATATCTTAGAAAATGCTTATAATTGTTGTTCATCGTATATCTGATATGTGGTAAAAACATTAAAGAAAACTGAAAAACCAAACTTTGACAATAACAAACCTTTTGGCCACAACTGTCCAATACTCTGATAAAGGTTTATATTCTCAAGAGGAAAAAGTTCAAGTAATTCTACATTTGTGCTGTTTCTTTTCAAAGTTACCTGAACCTCACACCATCTATGTCAGTGTCAGTCTCAGAATCTCATTAATTATATAGAAAACACCTTCACACTGTGTCTGCCTTGGCTGATCTGTGCTGCTTTAAACACCAACAGGTCATATTTTCTATGTGTTATCATTCCATCCACGTAGGTTGAACTCAGTCTTCGTGTTGTGAAGGTGCACTATGATGCAAAATTAAAATAATCAATGTTTTCCCTCGGATGCACTGAAAAATTAAAGAGCCTGTTTTGAGAATTTATGAAGTGTAGATAAAATGTAGGGAGTAAAAGTAAACAGCAATTAACTCATAAAGACAAAAACAGCCACCGGCGACCAAAAACATCCACCGATCTAAACTGTTTAATAACTTCTGAACCATTAAACCTATTAATAAATATAAATAATTGGTGTAAAATAAAGTTTTTCATCTTTTCGTGGTCATCAGATATGACCCATTTGGACATTTAGAGGCTCCGTAGTTACCATGGAAATGCTATCATCTTCTACAACATTGATTCACCAGTAAAACCCATGGAGTTGGATCACTGACAGTGGATGGACACACTGGGTTTATGGTATATTTTGCTGAAAAAGACCATTTTTCTTCAGTTTTCTCTATTTTGATATAATAACCTTAGAGTTTACACTGAGTTTTTATGAACATCTACGTGATCAGCGAATTAAATATAGGAAAGTAACTGATTTTCAATAAAAAATGCTAAATACAAAGGGTAATATTATAATAAATGGTGATAAATCACTCATGAAAGGTAAAATCCACCACAATATAATAGGTCTTTAAGGGTCAAATAGGAGAAATGTTCTTCCTCACAGATCCATTAGTTCTGTTAAAATTATCTGCAAATTAAGCAGGTTTAGATGTGATAACGCATCTAATTTCTTGGTTTTGCTGTTTAACATCTTTAGAGTTAAAAAGACGTTTGTGCATATGATAAATATGTATATATTAAAAGGGTAACAGAGGGTAATAGAGTGATTAAACATCTAAGATTTGCTTCTTAAATTAGTTTTCTGATTGTGGAACAGCAGTTTGGGGCAATTAAATGGAATGGCCCATATGTGAAAAACAATAAAAACTCACTTCAGCCATAAAATCAGATTTCATCGACAATGAGCTCAACAACAAGTCAGTGCAGTTGGTTGAAAAGACTATTTCTAGAAGACAGGTAGGAGGTAAAAGGCCATGTAAAGTTCAACCCTTAAGTCTAATGAGAAGTATAATGTTCACCAGTAAAACCTGTAGAGTTGGATCAGTGACAGTGGTTGGAGACATTTGTTTTTATATTGAGATATTGATATCTTTACTGAAAAAGTCACTTTTTTCTTCCTATATTTAATCCACTACATGATCAGTAAAATAAATATAGGAAAAAACCTGATTTTTCACTTATAAATGCAAAATACAGAGGATAATATTATAATAAATGGCGATAAATCACTTAAGAAAGGCTAAATAAAGAGAAAAATTCATTTGGGAACTGCAACAAAAGTAGCTTTTGGTGTTTATGCGTTAAGAAACACTAATTGCAAAAACCAGAACAAAAGAAAAAGACGATAGCCACGAAGGAAAAACAAAAAAAAACAAAAAAAACTGATAGATGACAATACATAAGAACTAAGACAATAGACAAAAATCACGAAAAAGGAAAAAAAAAACAATAGCTAAAAATATACACACACATACATATGTTAGACGACTGGTGACTTGTAGTTTCTTGTTGTGATATTGTAAGTAAAAATAAAAATGATTAATGGGAAAAAAAAAAAAAAAGAAAAAAGAAACACTAATTGCAGTTTAATAATTTAATTCATTTTGAGTGTGTTGAAAATGACTGTTACTGAGATGTTCTGATTGTTATGTCAGGTTTATGATTAATGCTTGAATAAGTGACTTTTAATTTGTAACTAAGTACGCTTTTGGGTTTCGGTTAAAATGTACTTAATTTCATGTTAAAGGGTATATTTCTATATTTATCATCACCACCTGATGGTCATTTGGATCATCATTAAACTTGTCTTCTGTGTTTTCAGACTGGGATATTCTGTGTTATCTCAGGTTCAAATCACACCATCTTTTATTAAATACATTTGTGAAGTTTAACTCTTATCACTTTGGGTTACAGCTCGTCATTTAGGGGTAATAGTGGGTCCTGAATCCAGACCAGCTGAGAACCACTGATCTAAATACTTCCTCTATCTGTGTACATGTACATAACTGATGTGTCAGTGTGTGTTTATTATATAATATACTGGTACCAGTGTGATACCAGGTCAGAACCAACTCCATTAACTGTTTCTTTTTTCTTATCTGTTCCAGGTCAGCTGATCTCCCATAAGCCCATGCATGTGGTTTGGGTGAGTGAACTCCTTTACAACACAAAGACACAAACGCTCACACACGATGCCGACTGTACACAGAGCTGTAATGAGCGGTGGCTTTATGCACAAACAAATGCTTCACTGGATCCGATCCAGCCTCGGTGAGGGAGGCGTTGTTCCTGGAGCCACTTCTGGTCTCCTTCCTCTGAATACTAAACACTTCACTGTGTTATTCACACTAAGGCCCGCTCTGTGTCTTCATGTGGTTCAAACAATCGCTCACGAATTAACCGACTGCTCTCCATGACTTTCTTTAGATCGATATATAAGTGTGTGTGCTTCCTCCCTCTGGGTTTTATGTATCATAGCAGCGTGTAACAAGAGAACTGGGACTTGTTGTCGATGACAAACACACTATTAAGTCCACATTTGGAGCATTTATCTCAATCTGCACTTTGTTGTTCCTCTTCTACACTTTCTTCTGACTCTGAGTTAAATATATTGTATCTTTTCAAGGTTCCTTTACATCTATTAGACGCAGTAAAACATAAGGCTGGATGTTTACATAGGCTGTTAGTGTTGATATATGAAAAGACGGTGGTATTTAACCAGTAGCAGCAGCTGCAGTTCACTGGTTGTGCTTTATGGTGGTTGTTTTATAAATGTGTCTGATTGAATTTATTGTGATGATGATAAGATGATGGTGTTAGAGACTGAGGATTCTTTAATAATGAAAATAGGAGAAATAATTGACATATTTCAATTGGGGCTGATCTGAATGTGAATGCGTACCCTTTCCATGTCTTTATAAATCAGGGTTCCCTCAGGGTCTTGGAAGTATTAAAAGTCTTGAATCTACAAGTCTGCATTTAGTATTTTAGAAAAGTCTGTAAAAAGCATTAACCCTTTCATGCATAGTGGTCACTACCGTGGACAGCTATTCAACAACTGTTCTCTTGTATATTTATGGATTTTGTTGTTCTTTTCATTGTTTTTTTTTTTGGTTTTTTTTTTTTACACATATCTTTATTAAAGTTTTAAGACACTACATGTCTTTTCTGACATGAATTGGTAACATTATGTAGATCTCTCCTGAGGATAAACCCCCAGAATCACAAGCCTTCCCCACAGTTTTCACACAATTTATCAGTAAATGCATGTTTCTGTGTGTCAAAAATTAAACATGTGGTGTCCAGCTGAGTGGATATTTTTGCAACTTCATGAAAAATAGGTTCATAGGAATTTTTTTTTATCATTATTACTTTTTTTTAATGTATTTTGATTTTTTTTTTTTTTTTTTTTTTTTTTATTTAATTAATTTATTTTTTAATTTATTTTTCAGAAGAAAATTTTCTATCACATTGTTTTTTTCATGCCTAAAGAGGAATAAAAACACTCAGGAAAAATTTTGATTAAGGTTCTCATAATTTGTGCATGAAAGGGTTAAATTTGTTATGGTAGGTCTTAAAGGGGTCATATTTATCTAAATCCACTTTTATTAGTCTTTGGTTCATTTATTTGTGTATTTGGAGCCTAATGGTTCATCAAGTGGGCTCAGATGGTAGAGCGGGTTGTTCAATAACCAAAGGGTTGGCGGTTCGAATCCTGCTCTGTCCCAGTCATGTGCTGTTGTGTCCTTGAGCAAGACACTTCACCCTCCTTGCCTCCAGTGCTGCTACTCACACTGATGTATGAATGTGTATGAATGTTCGGTGGTGGTCGGAGGGGCCGTAGGCACAAACTGGCAGCCACGCTTCCGTCAGTCTGCCCCAGGGCAGCTGTGGATACAGATGTAGTTTACCACCACCAGAGGGAGAATGTGAGAGTGAATGAATAATGGATCCGCTGTGCGCTTTAAGTATGTGTTCATAGAAAAGTGCTATACAAATCTAATTCATCATTATTATTATTATTATTATTAAGTTTGAATTTGAACCCTCCAGGTGTCGCAAAGCTATCTTTATATTCAATTCATGTTCATTTTCTTTTTATTTATTTAGACAGGGACAGTGCACAATATACATTAACCTTAAACAGGACAGATGTAATGTGCCAGGTTGTAGCACGAGTGCTGATTTCCACCTGTGGTCCCTGGGCAGACATTAATAAAAACTAAAACATACAAATAGGCAGTATAAAATGCATTTCTATAGCTCCATCTATATAAAAAAATTCATTCACATCCAACCATTCACTCTTATTCGTCCCACTGCAGTCTGTCACGCACACTCTAAGCATCTTCACATCACATTACATTATGTCTACAGGTTTGGTTTGAGAATAGCTGTTTTTCTCCATGTGGGAGAATGTGTGATAGTTTGTAATTGTTAGTTTTGTTAGTTTCAATTTTGGCAAAAATCAAGCAGATTTCTACAACCTGTTTCAATTCCTTCTTAATTTGTTACATTTTTTAACTAGTTACATCATGACATTTGCACATATAAGGTCAAGACTTCCGACGAACATTTCTCTGAGTACGACATAATTGTTTATCAGCAGCAGCAGTTGTAATAAAAACTGAAAATATGTCCAAACTTGGAGCTGATTGCCTAAAATGTTCAGTTGTCGGTTGAATGGGACAGAACAGCACAGCCAACAACCTGGAGGGGGCGGGGCCTGAAGTGGCTCATGTGCATTTAAAGGGCCAGCGCTCCAAACCACCTTTCTGGTGTCATTACTCAGAAATAGGGTTGAAGATGGACCTGTGGAGTTGAATTAATAAAGAATTTAGAGCCAAGCAGAACATTTACAGTTTATGTAGACCACAGGGAAATGTGGAAAATGCATAATTCCATTTAAAAAAGCTAAATATCACTCCTTTAACACGCTTGACTGTTAATTTCTTCAGTGTCATTTTTGCATTTTTACAAATTCATCCCACGGGCCTGTTTGGATCTTTTAGCAGACCAGTTTTGGCCCACAGCCCGCATATTTGACACCCCATTTCAGATTAAGGGAACAACAAGTTCCATATGTTAACTCACCTTCAGGTTCAGACTCATTTCCAGGACACTGTGATAATGTTCAAGTGTTTGTAGATAAACTAGATGCTTATCAAAAGAACACTGTCCTGATCCCGCAGCTGTTTATTTTCTGTCCTGTGTTGTTTTCTGTATCAGTTTTTATGTTGGGTACGTTTCAGACTTCAGTGGATGAATTTTACGGACTCACACATGGAGGCAGGTTTTGGCGGTCCATCAGAACCACCTTCCAAATATTCATGAGGCTCTCTATGCCAAGATAATGTGACTTTCCATGAGGAATAATCGTCTGTTAAACTGGTGTTCGTGAATCAACAAATACTCAATTTCAAGCCGCTGAACAAAGCTTTTTGGCAAATCAAACTGAACTCTCCAGAGTGAGAAGGTTTGATCAAACAGCAGGAATGTAATGTAATTCTCCTCGGTTTGTTGTGGAGTCTGTTCTGCTTCGTAAAGTGCCGATCTCTGCTGCGTGGAAGCTTTATTCATGTTTATAAAAGCAATAAAACAAAAGAAATGAGCGAATATCGAAAACAGCTGGATGGAAATGAAATAAACAAACATCTGAGTCCATTTGGTTTCATGGGCTTTGAATCTTTATCAGTTGTTGTGCAGTTTTCTTTACAAAGGAAGTGAACGACAGGTGTTTTAGTAACAATTAAAGATTCTGAACAGATACACACTTCATTTAAATAATGAGCTGTGATGCTTCACCAAGATTAGAACTGTACGGAAGAAGAGTAAAGCAAATAAAAGAGAATGTGCAGACACATCTGATGAGGGCATCCATCCATCCATCCATCCATCCATTTGTCATTTATCCATCCATCCATCCATTAGTCATCCATGTGTCTGTCCGTCCATCCATCCATCCATCCATCCATCCATCCATCCATTTCATATGGGTTTTGTTTCTATGAGCGCAGTCCAAAGCTGCTATAACTGAATTCCAGTATATTTATTCTTAATGGTTTATAGCCTTTTACTTTCATCTGTAACAGAGGAAACATTGAGTACTGTCTGTGTGAACCACAGAAACAGGAAAAAGACTTGGAAGAGGTCTTATATTTCATGTTAGTTTTTATTATTTTTTAGCATAAAGCATCTAAAAACCTCCTGATGCGTTGGTAACATTATGTCAGTGGCTCCTGAAAATGTGGACTGTTTTGTGGTCGATCTGGAATAGAAACTCCTCTCTTTTCTATTTCCTGTTCTCTGTTCTCAGTAGTAGCCTCTTTCTAGTCAAACTGTCACAGTCATATCATCCTTATATGTGTGTATAATGTGTGTTTTTGTGTTCAGTTAATGACATGTTTGTTGAAGAAGTCTCTTTTTCTTTCTCTGTTTTGTTATAATAACCTTTGAATTTACCTAGTGCAAATATATAGCTAGTTTATTAGTATGGTATTATAGTATGTTAAATATACAGGGTGTCCCATAAGTCTCCATACATAGGAAAATAAACCTTTCTTGACATAAAATATTTTTATTTATATAATATGCTCTATATGACTGCCATTTTGTCGGGAACACATTTCAATGCGTGTCTGCTGAAGAACTATAAAGAAGAAATATAAAGGAATACATGTTAGAACCATATATGTATGGAATGTATTATGTCTTCTATGTATGGAGACTTATGGGACACCCTGTATATAGCATATTATAGTATAGCTTAATACTTAATTTTCACAGAAAAATACTAAATTAAGAGGATGATATTTTAATAAATGGTGATAAATCACTTGGGAAAAGTTGAATATAGAGGAGATTTATTTTGGTAATTTGGAAGTCATCAGTAAAACACTTCTAGATCTTTAAGGGTTATATGAACCCACGGTGGTTGATATAAAATCCAATTCTGAAGGTTTGGGTTAAAATTTTACAAGTGTCAGTCAAATTTTGTGTCACTTTAAGAGGAAATTGTCAATATTCAGCCTAAAAAATCAAATCAGAACTGAATATAAAGGTTATTATTAGTGTTTTTTAGTTATTTAATTTTCACATAGTAAAGAACATACACATAAATACATGTTGGTTAAAAATTGTGATAGTTACCAAAAACCCACAAGGGCCTGAACAAGTGGCAACCTCCAGGTTTCAAAGATTATTTACAACTGTAATTTAAAATATAGAGAAATATTTGCATGCCGTACAAAAGCACATTTTCAACCAATAAAATTCCACAATATACCAATGGTATATCATGGAATACTATAAGAACAGGTTAATTATTTGTCATATTTGTTTATGGGACATGTTTCTCTTTGTTCTTTCCTTCTGCCTCTGATTTGAACCCATAACCACGTTACCTTCAGGGAAATAAACTCTGTCACCTCAACCTGAATATTTTCATTCAACCCAGTTCGTTACTTCGACTGAACAACACAGGCCGATGCACACCAGTAGCTCTGCTTCACTGGATAAAAATGATGAAAGCATAATCAATATTTCTTCATTAGAACAAGCTCACATTCCTCCCATGCGCAAAAAAGACATAAAATCCATATGGCTCAAGTGGATTTCTGACACATTAGTCAAAGCTCCGTGGCTTCCTCTTTCTGTATTATCTAAAAATGGTACTATTTACCCTGGTACAGCTGAAAACAAATGCACCCTGGAATATTTATTCTCACTAAAAAGGGAAATGTCGATTGATTTATTTCTACAGACATAAATGGTTGTTTTTCTTCTATTTACAAAGCAGACAGAAGGGATAAAAGGGGAAAAAGGGGAAGATGTGAGGAATTAAGTAGATAACAGGTAATTTAATCAGTTATTAAAGCATAAATAATTCTAACCAGAAAAGCACTTGGAGAGCAAGGACCTCCGCCAAGGCAGACCCCCCCCCCCCCCGATCACCACCAAAATTTAATCATTTGTTCCTTGTGCCGGTATCAACATTTCCTGAAAATTTCATCAAAATCCATTCATATTTTTTTGAGTTATCTTGCTAACAGTCAGACAAACAAACAAACCCCATTGAAAACATAAGCTCTGCCGTTCCTTCGCAGAGGTAATAAAACCAAAGTCATGTTGCACCAAAATCCATCCAAACATGAGTCTCAAATGATTTACAAAAGCATGGTTTTTGTGCTAAAATGTTGAAATAAATCTTTAATATGAAGCACAACTAAAAACTAAAAAAAAATTCTTAAGTTACAGGTAGTGATACAATTGGATAAAACAGTCAGACCAATCCTAACTATATTTTATGCATCTTTTGTTTTTGTTTTTTTTACTTTTTGTCCATCAGTCAAAATATTGTAAAAGACTTGAAGGGATGACATTGTAACATTGTGTGGGATCACGGTAGTTGTTTTCACCGTTTTTGTTATTGAAGCGTATGTATGGATTAGTGGTTCAGAAATCATTGCATATTTAAGTCACAGATGATGTTATCGATCTTAAGACAATTAGCTTCAATTTAGTTTTATGTTTTTGTCAATGCAGAAATAAAACTGGAATCACCTCTGTTTGATTCCTTGCTTTTCTATTTTTTGTCCATTTGTGGCTTCATCCATTCATTTTACACAGTCTTTAAGGTGGAGATGTTACAGCTTTACATCTTATTTTAACCACATTCAACTTTTTGAAAGTTAATCTGAAACTTTTTGTCCAGTGGTTGGTTGGATAATCACTTAATTCATGGATGTTAAGGATCATTTGTACAGTTTTATCATTTCTTTCTGCTTCATTCTGCTTTACTTTCAGCTGATTCAGTATCTGATCTTTATGGCCTCTTTATTCAGCATTATTGTACTCTATTGTGAATCGTCTTGTGTCTTTGTAACGTATGCTTCTGTGCATCGTCTCTCATGTTTTTCTTCCTGGATACGGCAGTGGGTGTCTGGATGGGCAGAGGGCAGTTGTACGAGTGGGCGGTGGGTCGTAATTGGCCTCCTATGAGACCAAACAGAGTTGAATATGTGTGTGTGATTCATAACAAAGACATAATTGGTGGTGAGTGTGTTTATTTAAGACAACATATTCCAGTCTGCAGGTTTTCCTCTCGCCATCAGCCTCGTATATACACGCTGTCATCCGCTGAAGTATGAGTGTGGCTTCTGCTCACTGAACACATCCTAATAAGGTCAGAACGACGCCTGGTGGAACCATATATTTATCTTTATCATCGCTGGGTCTTATAACCTCTTTAGGATCTCACACATTTTATTAAACTGAGCAGAATCTGTTTTTACTCCAAAAACATCCCATTCTGCAGCTTTGTCCTGGACCTATGGCATCCATTTTTGACCCATAAAGACCCAGTCCTACTTATGTGGCAGTTCCAAAATAGTTTTATAATCTGTTGATAAATACTTGTTAACCCACTAATTCTATCAATACATGTAAATAATTGGTTTAAAATACCATTTGTCCTCTTTTCATGCTTATCAGATATGACCCATTTGGACGTTCAGAGACTCCGTAGTTACCGTGGAAACATCATCATCTTTTACAACACAAGGTTATTATCGTTAAAGAAAATTAATGAAATGATGAAAACTAGAAGTGAAAAAACATGTTTGGTAACTGAAATAAAAATAAAAACTATAATTAAAATAAACAAACCTTCTCTCTCCACAGTATCCTTCCGCCTAGCCATTACAATAGTCCCAATAACAGAAACAATATAGACCCAGTTAAATTATACATATAAAATTAACAAAGCAAAAATAAATCATCTTACAGTATCCTCCTGAGTATTTTTTCATATCATAATATATATTGCAGGGTTTAAAAAAAAAATCGCAATGTCAGTTTTTTTCCAATATCGTGCAGCCTTAGTCTGATCCCCTTGAGATTGAATTGGGGTAAATTTTGCATTTCACATATTCATCCTGTGGGCTTGATTGGATTCTCTGGAGGGCCCGTTTTGGACCACGGGCCGTATGTTTGACACCTATGTTCTGATACGCGGAACCGGCTTGACTCGACTCGGCTCAACTCGACTCTTGTACCAGGTACTATTCCTGGAGACTGTTTCCATTACAAGATATTAACGACTTTAGAGTAAGGCAAGGCAAGGCAGGGCAAGTTTATCTGTATGGCACATTTCAGCAACAAGGCAATTCAAGGTGCTTCACACAGGACATTGAAATACAACGACAAGGGAAAAAGAAACACGTTTAAAACATTATAAAAGAAACATGTAAAAGGTGATTAAAAACAGCAAGTAAGAAAACAACACATAAAACCCAAAAATATAAAAACACACACAAATTAAAGTAAGAGTTGCAGTGCAGAGTTTCGAAAGAGAATATAAAACTGAAGAAGTCAAAATCCTTTTAGTCAAAGGCAGCAGTGAACAGGTGAGTCTTTAACCTGGACTTAAAAGAACTCAGACTCTCAGCAGACCTGATATTTTCTGGTAGTTTGTTCCAGATATACGAAGCATAGAAACTGAACGCTGATTCTCCATTTTTAGTTCTGACTTTTGGGACACAGAGCAGACCTGCACCAGACAACCGCAGTGGTCTGGATGGTTCATACTGGACTAGAAGGTCTCTGATGTATTTTGGGCCTAAACCATTCAGTGCCTTATATGCTAGCAAGAGAATTTTCAAGTCTATTCTCTGAGAGACAGGGAGCCAGTGTGGAGTACCTGAATGTCATAGCGATGTGGCGCGTTACTTCTGTGTTGTCTGCTCAGAGAGTTGCTGATAAAATCGCTGGTGTGTTGTCTCGTCAAGCTCATGTTGAATTTTTACATCTGAATCTCCTCAACCGACCGTGGTGTAGTTTTGCAGGCTGTCATCATGTGGATTAACCTACCGCTATATTTACTGTCAACTTCCACATCTGTTTTTGGTATAATGGCGGGTCACAGAGATGACTCTGACCAATCAGTGGTCTGCAGTGTTTACACGTCACGTTTTAGTTCCTGGTCCCCAATCTTGGAACCTCGGCGGAGGTGATACCAAAAAACTAGTACCTGGTACCAGATTCCAGGTCCTTTTTTGTAATGTAAACGCAAAAAGGCCGAGTTGAGTCAAGCTGAGTCGAGTCGGTACCACTTAATGGAAACGCGGCATATGTGAACCAGTAGGAGGATGTGTCGACCAGAATGTAAACATGTTGATTTCTGCTGTAAAACTGTACGTTAAACATGGAGGTCTATGGTCTGAGATACTAAACTGGTCTGGACTCATAAAGGTGGGTGCAGTGCGCAGTGATTGTCCTGTTGAGCTCATGATACTCATTAAGTCCAGTCTTCAGTAATGAAATTCCACCATCCATCAGACTGTGCAGACGTTTAGTAAACAGAACAGTTCCTGTCATTTTGAGCGACTCACGACCTTTTTCCATAACGTCTCCCTCACGTCTGATCGAAGCTGTCGCAAACTTAGCATCGAACTGACCGACTGCGTACGACAACGACACGGAGGCATCAGTGTATGTGTGAAAAGGCCGTTCGTAGGTTTGGCTGTAAATCTGCGTCTACATGACCTGCATCAGAAGCAGCAGCAGATTAAAACGGCAGCGTTCTGACAGTCGAGGTCGGCTGAGTTTTCCATTCAGTCCACTCCGCTTCAGTTTGTCTCCAGACCACATTAACTCCTCTTTCACTTCAGAGCGTCTCCTGCCTCCAGTTGGTGACTGTTGCATTTTTCCTCCTACAAACATTAATCTTTAGCCTTTTATTTCCACTTCCTCCCTCTCCACCTCCTCTTCTTTCTCTCTTCAGTCTCTCATCCTTCTTTCTTATTCATATGATTGTCTTTACTTGTTTCAGTTTCTTTTCTTGACCTCTCCAGTCTTTTTGCTTCAACTTCTCAGTGTTTTGAAGTTTTTATCTCACTGACAAATGGGCCATGAGCTATTGTGAAGACGCTGTGTCTGGTGTCGTCATTGTTGTCATTGTCATTGTTGTCGTTGTTATCATCTTCCTTAGCAATCTCTTCAAACATCTTCTCTGACTAAAGTACTGGTCAGACTCATTTCAGATTTCTTATGTAGCTTCCTTGGCACAATGTCTATAAAGTTTTGAGCAATTCTGATTTCTGAAATTTTGACGAATTTTAAAATATTAAAGAATTATTTTGATTGTAATGGCCCGTATTTTGATGGTTTATAACATGGGAATGCTTAGAGATATCAATATAGTGACTATTGAGCACTGATAGGAAGTCATACATGGACTTTAATTTGGGTCCATAACCTTTGACCTTGAGTGACCTTGAAGGGTCAAACTTAAAGTTACCAATACCTACATTTCAGCAATCTTTTTTTCCAAAACTACTGGTTGGATTCATGTCAAATTTTCTGTCTACAAAGTTTTTTCAAACGTTTGGGAAATTTAGATTTTATGAATTTTTGATGAATTTTTGAAATATTGAAAAACATGCCTTTACTTCTAATGCTCCATATTTTAATGGTTTATATCATTTAAATGGTTAGAGATGCTGTTATATTTACTATTGAGCACTGATAGGATGTCATACATGGACTTTCATTTGGATCCATGACCTTTGACCTTGAGTGACCTTGAAGAGCCAAACTTTAAGTTACCAGTGTTTACATCTCAGCAGTCTTTTTTCTCTGAAACTACTGGTTGGATTCTTGTCAAATTTTCTGTCTACAAAGTTTTTCAAACTTTGGGGAAATTTTGATTTTATGAATTTTTGATGAATTATTGAAATATTAAAAAATGTGCTTTTACTTAAAATGGTCCTTATTTTAATGGTTTATAACATGTAAATGGTTACAGATATCAATATGTTTCCTATCGATCACTGATAGAAGTCATATATGGACTTTCATTTGGGTCCATGACCTTTGACCTTGAAGTGTGAATGAAACTCAAGGTCACCAATCTCTAGATTTCAACAATCCTCTTCTTTGAAACTACTGATTGGATTCATTTTACATTTTTTTATGTATCTTCTTTGAGACAATGTCTACGCTATTTGTTCAAAGTTTTGATAAATTTAGATTTTTGAATTTTTTTATGAATTTTTGAAATATTAACAATTTCCCTTTAGTTCTAATGGTCCATATTTTGATGGTTTATAACATGTAAATGGTTACAGATATCAATATAGTTCCTACTGATCACTGATAGAAGTCATATATGGACTTAAATTGAATTAGTTGAGTTCTACTCCAGTGAAGGTCCCGCTCACTTCTGTTGTTAGATTGATCTGCATCCAGACCACAGGACTGGAACAGAACAGAACCCGACAACCTCACACATTCAACTGAGGATTGATTCTTGATAGAACATGCTGGTGAGATACAGGGACATTGGTTCTATTTTCTTTTTGATCCAAATGTTTGTCTTTACCTGTGGTTTCAGTTTCTTTTCTCGTCCTCTTCCTTCCTTTTGCTTCTACTTCAGTGTTTTGCAGTTTTTTGATCATGCCCTGCGGTTATCTGTGTTTCCTCATCTCTGCAGTGCACATTTATCAGCGCTCACTCGAACTCTGCTCACCGTCCTCCCTTTACTCCGACCACACATCCGATACTGACCGCCGTAAACCGCAGAGTTCAGCTGTAAATAAACTCAGGTGTACTCCACACGTTTTCCGCCCATCGGTTATCCTTCCAAAGCTGCATCCTGGGGTTTTCTGATTGATTGGACTGGATTGAATTTCAGCACATGGTCATTTTAACAGATAAAACATTCATGAGTTTTCAACAAATGCAGCCTCTCCAGAGTGTTGGAGATCGTGCCAGAGGCTGAGAATGCAGTCGAAAAGTCGTTTTTGCTTTGGAAGGTTTCTAACTGTGAGAAATGAGTCCGAAGTTGAATCAAAGACAGTGCATGCAACAGATTAAAGAGGGAACTGAGATACTTTTCTGCGGATTTGGACTGGAAATTAGTCTTGAAAGGTGGACAGTTTTGTCTTTTTCCTCTAATCTCTGTGTCTTTACTGTAAAATAACTTCTATTGGGAAGAAGGGAAATCTCATTTGTGTTCATTTGGAATGTCAGTATCTGTAGAGCTTCACCTCCATCATCCAGCTGGACCTGGTAGTTTTTGTGTTTTTGTTTCTAAATGATGGTGCTTCAGTTTTGTAGGATTTGGGGATGGACTTCTTCTTCTTCTCCTCCTCCTCCTCCTCCTTTCTCTTTTTTCTTGTTTCTCCTCCTCTTCTTCTTCTACTTCCTCCTCTTCTTCCTCCTCTTCTTCTTTTCCTCCTCTTCTTCTTTTCCTCCTCTTCCTCCCCTCTTCTTCCTCTCCTCCTCCTTCTCCCTCTTCTTTTTCTTCACTTCTTCTTCTTCTTCTACTTCTTCTCCTCTTCCCCGTCCTCTTCTTTTTCTTCTTCTTCTTTTTCTACTTCTTCCTCCTCCTCCTTCCTCTTCTTTTTCTTCTTCTTCTTCTTCCTCTTCTTCTTCTCCTCCTCCTCCTTCCTCTTCTCTTTCTTCTTCTTCTTCTTCTTCTACTTCTTCCTCCTCTTCTTCTCCTCCTTCCCCTTCTTTTTCTTCTTCTACGTCTTCTTCCTCTTCTTCTTCTCCTCCTCCTTCCTCTTCTTTTTCCTCTTCTTTTACTTCTTCCTCCTCTTCTTCTCCTCCTCTTCCTCCTCTTCTTCTCCTCCATCAACATATAACTTATGTTGTTCAACAAAGACAGTAAAAGTATAAAAGCAGCTCAATAAAATTAAAGAACAGTTCAATAAAAACAGTCAAGACCAAGTTACGGTCACAATAAAATTATAATAAAACATAATAAAACTCAATAACAGGCCCTTTAATAGTTGTGTCAGTCAGAAAACACTTGATCTAATTTAACAGTGTTTAATTTAAGATCATTTGTGTTGGTTTGTCCTGTGCAGTGACATCTGGTTTTATTAATCATGACAGTAAATAAACACATTGATCTAATCAATGATCTGATCTGTGTTATTTTCCTCTGATAGATTCATCTAAATGCATACATTTTAATAATCTGAGCTCCACAGTTTTTCTGCAGTCATCACTTCAGATTCAAACACCATGAATGAGATTTCTACTGAACCGTGTTTTCCTCCTGATTCATGTTAAACTGAATTAAAATGCACGACCACACAGATGTCAGACACTGGTGTGATTCCTTCAGGTTGTTTTCATTCCTGTTTATGAAGGTAGATTAAAGGCTCTGCTTTACGTTTCATTTCATTGTCTCTAAGCTGTGATGTTCCAGATGCTGATCGGCCGCCGCAAGGAAAAATAAACTCAAATCTTTAATAAATTCTGCTCCATAATGCTGTTTCAGACCCAACCTTTAGCAACACTGTCTTATGAATATGGAGGGATTGTGGTTTTATTTTACAAAACCTGATTGTGAGCTGAATGTTGAGTGTTTTATTTCCCTCTGATTCATGGTGACGTTTTCTCAAATTCACTGTGAAAGTATGTTAAAGTGTAATACCACTGACGGCCACTAGATGCTGACAGCCATAGAACTTTTTTCTACAAATACAAAGTCAATCTTGGCCTTTAATGGTTAAACACAAATTAGTATTCACTGCAAACCCTATGATACTTGCATACGATTTCAGTTCTTTATAGTTTATATCTGCACGTCTCTGTCCTTTTGAAATAAACCATGAATAAATAGAGTTTTCAACTCTACATATTTACATATTTTGCTGTTAATTAGAGTATCAATCCAATTATCTTAGCAAAATGAGCTAATATACCATTACTTCCTATGGGATTATATGGTCTCCATAGCTATCTTTAATTATTGTTTTATAGCTAAGATACTGTGTTGACATCGCTGTTATAAAGTACACAGTATGTGTTACCATTCATTCAGATATTACTGTTTTACAGCTTATCTGATGGGTTCTAGATAATTATCTCAATTATAGACAAGTGGTGCCAGAGACAACAAACTCCGCCCCTCGCACATATTGTAGCTTATTTTGGCATCGATCCAGCTGATGTCATCATGTCTATGCATGAGCTGATATCAGCATATCAGCTGCCTCTATATATGTGGAAAGTTCGAAGTAAATTGAAACAAAATTGATGTTTTTATAGACATTTGAAATTTCGCCTATTATAAGAAAATGGGAGATGGAAAAAAAGATTTTAAAAATTCATAAAAAATTTAAACTTTGACTTACTTTTCCCAAAATGTTATCACATCTATTCTTGGTCACTGGAAATCTATAAACTTAATTTGGTATGAATTCAACCAGTATTTTTGCTGCTACAGACATTTGAATTTTCGCTCATTATAAGTAAATGGGGGAAAAAAATAATAAAAAAATTCATAAAAAATGTAAAGTTTGACCAATTTTTCTCAAAATGTAATGATATGTATTCTGGGTCACTGGCAATATTTAAACCCAATTTGGTATAAATTCAACCAGTACTTTTGCTGCTACAGACATTTGAATGCTCACCCATTACAAGTAAAAAGGAAAAAAAAAAAACATTTAAAAAATTCATAAAAATTTTAAATTTTAACCTACTTTTCCCAAAATTTATTGAGATCTATTCTGGGTCACTGGCAATCTATAAACCCAATTTGGTGTGAATTCAACCAATAGTTTCTCTGCTAGAGTGTTAACAAACAAACAAACAAACAAACAAACAAACAAACAGAACTAGAAACAATACTTTTTGCCTCCCCTTCGGGGGGTGGGGTAATAATATAATATCCAGCACAGTCACAGGATGTTTTAAGCTTTAAATACACTCAAAAAAAAAAGTGAATAAATATTATTTAGAGGGATTTTTCCATCCAATATATTATTTTAGTTGCTTTTTTCTTATGTAAGTTTCTTTTCTTTTCTTTTCTTTTTTCTTTTCTTTTCTTTTCTTTTCTTTTCTTTTCTTTTTGACTCCAGTTTCACCTTGAACAAAATAAAGCTTCCAGACAAACAGATATGAGTGTTCACGGCTCATCTCCTCCAACATCATCATCATCAGAGGCAGGGGAATATGTTCCTAAGCAACATCAGACATGATATTTTAAAGATGTATGGGCTCACCAGGGTGTACATGCTCAGATTATTTTAAATCTCCATTTTCGCTGCTTCATGAGGCCGTCATGTGTGTGTTTACGTACGACCTCCGTGGAGCGAAGGCGGCAAACATTACCAACGTCGCTTCAGATGCATTATCTTCACGGGAGAGTAAACACTTACTAAGGTTTGTTTTGAAGCTATGTTTAACCTTCAGTCTGAATTTTACTTCGTCTAATGTTGTTTTCCATTACATTTGCGTATGTAGCAAAAAAAAAAAAAAAAAAAAAAGTCATTGTGATGAGGACGCAGAGCTGCTGAGCTACTGCATCTAGAAAGTGTATGAATGGACAAATAAAAGCACAGATGAAGATGAGGAGGTGGAGGAAGAGGAAGGAGGAGGAAGTTAAAAACCTCCTCAAGCAATGAGGCAGAAAACAGCTTTTTGGGTCAAACCAGGTTATGCTTTGAAGACTTTTTACAGTGTTCAAAAGGCACTAATTGCATCCAGTATTGACATATTGACTTGTTTTTTTAGAGTCGGTGCATAATAATATTATTACAGATTTCAACCTGAACTCAGAAAGGTCTAATGGATTAAATAAAGTCAGATGCATCAGAGTCTGGTTTTTATACTGTGCACTCCTGGTCCAGGTAGTTTAGCATCACACTGCAGGTTTAAGAGTGAACTAAACTTTATTCAAGTACATTCTGTCATCGTCGTCTGATCAGGCTACATTTCCCTTTATCTGATGAGAGAAAAACAAAATGCAAAAAACAAAAGTCAGATTACAAGTTGGGTCTTCAGTACAATATTGAGGCATGCCCGCACGCTGTGTAGTGTAACAAAGGAAAACACAGAGTAGCATGGCTAAGGCTTCAGATGCCAGGCCAGATTTGTAAAGCTAGGTTTACATTATGTTCGCGGTGGTCATGGCAGCTCCGTTTAACCAAAACGTAGAGTGCCATTTACGTAACTAAACTTGAATATGGAGGAAAAAATGGTCAAATTCCCACGGTGCACTACATTTCATAACGGGGCTGCTGTGACCACCACGAACATAATGTAAACCTAGCTTAACATAGCCTACGTAACGTGATTACTTTAGCCCGCTAGCTAGTTAGATACCATTGTCATAACCATAACATATAACGCATCCATCTCCATTGATCAGGCCACCAGACTAGCATTACCTATCGCTGTCTGGAACTAATACATGCAATGCTAATTTGATAACCTGTAATTGGAGTTGGTTGGAGAATATATCTTGCTAGTGTCTAGCCATAAAAAGTCTAGGTAGCGAGCTAGTGCTCACTAACTATACCTGAAGCAATTGGGGGAATATAATCATCAGTGACTTGTTTGCAGCCTATATTACTTTGGGTTAAATACCGATCTTTGAGAATTGGGTCTTTTGTGTTTATCCGATGAATCAATTAGTTATTAAAATAATCTACAGATTAATCGGTTATTAAAATTGTCGTTAGTTGCAGCCCTAGTGAGTAATGAGCTGTTTTTGGACTTGGTTTGTAACAATAACTGATTCAGACTTTAATGTCATATTTTCTTATCCCTCTAAAACCTGAAGCCTTTTCAGATTTTGTTCTTCCGTAACCCGTGGACTCCTGTGAGACTTGCACCGCCGTGGATTCCCTATTAATGTTCTGCACTAAGACACTCAAGGTTGCCCAGATCATTAGAACAATACGCGTCTAAGAACAAAAAGCTCTAAATCATCACGTTTCTGCCGTGCTTAGAGAGCAACACAAATGATGGATTGTTTTTGCCGCTGAAGTGTGTCTCGGTACAAAACCTGTGGGGAGTTTGTGGAAGGTGTTTGTCTGAGCTTCACAGGTGGAGCATGTCGGTGACAGATTTGATATTACTTTACAACCAAGTACTTTAAACATCCTATTTGTTTCCACCGTGCATTACACTAGAATTAAAGTCAACTCCGTGTCGTTATCATCGGGATGGTTCGGTATTTTCTCTAGCTCTTTATTTCAGCAGGACATTATAAAGGGTTGTTTCACATTCAGAATAACATTAAGGTGGAAAATCTTCTCTATTATCGCTCCTCAACTGCTCTTGTGACTGCAGGGGGTGTTTTATTCGGAGTTTGTGTGGTTTTTTTGGGTGTATTTTCTGCTGAGGCTTCCCAACATTATGTGCTTCCTCTTTCTGCTGGTTATGTGTGAAAGTAGGAAATTGCAAACGTAGGTGGATGCACACATGGTCGGTCAAGGACGAGGATAAATCGTGCCACTTCATCACAAAATATACCTTCAGTAATACTCTATATGCTGCAGAATGATGCTATGTAATGATCTGTAGAAATATGCAAAAGGTTTCAGGTTCATCGAGGCTTGTAACGACTGCATTAGGAGATCATCTGAGAACCCTGAAACTCTCGCTCATCATGAAGGTGTGTTAATAGAGATATGAGAGCGATCAACACCAACTGACCCTTTGCTAAAACCCCTCCCAAAATTGGCTACGTTAGCAACAGTAACTAGGCACGGGGCTCTGATCAGCTTTCAGGATGAGGTTTTTTTTAATGGAATTTATATAGATGGAGATATTGTGTTTCATCCTTTTATGAAGCCAAAGACACCAATGTAGAAATGTGGATACGTGGATTAAAGCATCAAAGTCTGGTTTCCACAGCCCAGACCTGGATAAGCAAAAGAGGATGGATGGATGGATGGATGGATGGATAAACTAATTAGATGACAAGGCATTTGGCGACCTTAAGAGAGTCATGGATGGATGGATGGATGGATGGATGGATGGATGGATAAACTAATTAGATGACCAGGCATTTTGGGACCTTAAGAGAGTCATGGATGGATGGATGGATGGATGGATGGATGGATGGATGGATGGATGGATGGATGGATGGATGGGTGATTCATGGATGGATGGATGATTCATGGATGGATGGATGATGGATAAACTAATTAGATGACAAGGCATTTGGCGACCTTAAGAGAGTCATGGATGGATGGATGGATGGATGGATGGATGGATGGATGGATGGGTGATTCATGGATGGATGGATGGATGGATGGATAAACTAATTAGATGACCAGGCATTTGGGGACCTTAAGAGAGTCATGGATGGATGGGTGATTCATGGATGGATGGATGGATGGATGGATGGATGGTAGGAAGAAAGGAACAACTGGTCAACCAGGATAGAGGAGTGTCTGTTCCTATTAACAGTGAAATCAAATGAAACACAGTTCCTTTCAAACAGATCAGCTGATTAATCAGATATTTTCTTCTCCAAGCCGTCATCATTCTAATGGCCTTAAAAACTCATTACCAGTCAATCTCTACAGCTATTTTCTTTTTTTTTTTCTTTTTTTTTTTCCTTGGGTTTTCTCATTACAGAGGAAACTGTAAAGACAGATGGAAGTCTGTAAGGTCCGTGCTCCACCAGGCGACCCCTCCCTCAGGTTATTTTCTTCATTATCTTAATCAATTCCTCATTGACTGTATAAAAGGTTAAAACCCACTGGTATTTTCCTGTAGCCCAAAGGAACGACTTTACACCAAACAAGACTCAAACCTAAAGTTGTATCACCGATTGTTACGGAAAAACAGAAGGAAGGGGGAACTTTCTCACTAAATCAATTAATGATTTATTATTTTTCCAATCAATGGATGTGTTGTCGCAGCTCGTATAAAACCTCTCTGTTTTATTTGTTGCTGATCTGCTGATGAAACGTTGGACCGGTCCTGCATCGAATTCTGTGCCAAATATGGAGCTTTTCACCATTAAAGCAGCACGGTAAATTTACTACGATGAGTCAGAAGCAGAAAAGTGCTCACTTTGCATCAGTAGGAATTTAACGCAGCTCTGTAGAGATCAGCAGCAACATGAACAAGCTGTAAAAGTCAAGTTAAAACACAAAACCTGTGAAGCCCTGCGTGTTTTTGACTGTTTGAATGTGTTGTTGAACCACAATGGAATAATAAAGTAAAATATAGATGATACTGAAGATGTATAGATGCACTGATTGGATGGTAGGAAGCACAGAATAGAATAGAATAGAATAGAATAGAATAGAATAGAATAGAATAGAATAGAATAGAACAGAACAGAATAAAATAGAACACAATGGAACGGAATGGAATGGAACAGAAGGGAATAGAACAAAATAGAATAGAATAGAATAGAATAGAATAGAATAGAATAGAATAGAATAGAATAGAATAGAATAAAGTGGAAAGAACAGGATGGAACGGAACAGAACAGAATAGAGTAGAATAGAACATAACAGAATCAAATCTATTAGAATAGAATAGAATAGAATAGAATAGAATAGAATAGAATAGAATAGAATAGAATAGAATAGAAGAATAGGATGGAATGAAACAGAACAGAATAGAGTAGAATAGAACATAATAGAATCAAATCTATTAGAACAGAACAGAACAGAACAGAACAGAACAGAACAGAACAGAATAGAATAGAATAGAATAGCCTTTATTGACATTGTGCTACTCCAGTCAGTGCAACAGTATTTACAAACACCAGTGCTACAGAAATAAGAATAGAACGAATCTAAAATTACAAAAACTAAGAAATAAGAAAATGAAATTAAAAAATAAATAAAAAAAATAAAAATAAAAATAAATAAATAAATAAATAAATAAATATGTATATATATATATGTATATATATATATATATATATATATATATATATATATATATATATATAATTTAACAAAGTAACATTAGAATAGAGCTTAGGTAAATAACAAAAAAAACTGGATAAAATATGAAAAGGTGTAATTTACAGTATTAACAGTATGTATACGTATGAACCAGGTCTATATAAAAGTCGTGTATTTATTTATTGATAAATATTGAATAAATATTGCAGGACAGAAGATTATTGCACGGTTATACTTATTATTTATTCTTTATACGAATCCCCATTAGCTTTCACTGTAATGGTTACTACTCTTCCTTGGGTCTGTTAAAATACAAATACAGTTACAAAATACATACATAATAAAAACAAATTTACAATTCATTGTTATCATCACCAAGCTGAAAATTTCAGTCTAACACATAAACCTTACAACATTTTAACTTTTACCTTTACCGCAACTTGGATTGTGAGAGTCAAAACATCATTTGCATGACTGTATTTCCTTCAGTGTTTCCTGTTGGAGTGTTTGTTAGAATGAATGTAAGCTTTCAGTGTGTTTGATGTATGAAGGTAACTTACTCCATAGACTGGAGGCCCTGGAAAAGACAGAATTATTCAGTCGACTTATTGCATATAATTCATATTTGAGGGATTATTGCACATTATAAGAAGTGACTCTGAGGAGGCAGTTGAGGGAAGCAGTCGAAAAGATAGAAGCAGACCAAAGATGAAGCTTAATCTCATGCAGCTGCAGCGTCAGGTCTGTTTAACATAATTTTATCATATCTCCTATTGTGTCTTTGCTTCTATTTACACATTACTTTCATTTGCCTCGCTGCATTTTTCTGCTACATGTGAAGATATTAGATTGATATTACGTAAAACCCTTTGCAGACCAGACCTTCAGCTCCTGGGGGATTTGGTTTCCACTATTTATTATTCTCCTTCCCGTTTCCCCCGCACTGCAGCAGCGCTTTAATCTGGTCTAATGCGGTGTGTACATATGAAATGGATGAGCCGTGCACTGACCCACCGCTGCTCCCCTCCAGTGGGTTACTGGGAGCAAATGGTTCTGTCCCAGTCGCTCCACTGTGCTCACCAGTACATGACACATTCCCAGCAGCCTCTGCAGATTAGGATGTCGACATAATCCATGTTTTTTCATGGCTAAGTGTGCAGAGATATGAGGAAATGATATTAGACTGTGTTGTGTGATGCATCATGTGTTTCAGTGATGGTTACGGCTCTGCTGTGACTCCACATGTGGCCTTTTATCACTTTAATGTAATGTTTGAACACACTTCTACTGTACTGCCAGCTGTGAATACTGTATGTAAGAGTCAGGGATTGTTTTCCACCATTTTTATTTGTCTGAACACAGTTGTCCTTGTACATGAGCAGAACTAAAAGCAGCAATCAGAATACTTTATTAATCCCAGGGGGAAATTATTGGGTGTTACAGTCGCTCCATTCAAGTGAACGATTCAAGAAAGAAATTATAAGTATGACAGAAAAAGAAAACTGTTTCAAAATGTTTTGTTGAAACTGTTGACAGTGTTTAATAAACACTTTCAGTGCACATATATTACCTTCTTTCTTGAGTCTGTTTGCTTATGCAAAATAAAACATGATTCATATACCTTAAAAATTAATATTTAATCGTAAAAGTTATATATATATATATATATATATATATATATATATATATATATATATATATATATATATATTTAAAATCAGATTAATCATAGGGTTGCTGTGAATTAATTTACATTCATCACGATTAAATCTCATTCAATTTTAATCTATATTAATCGTGTTTCATTTTGCATGAGCAAACAGACTCAAGAAAGAAGGGAATATATATGCAGTTTAACGTGTTTATTTAAGACAAGGTTTAAACAAACCAACTTGAAACAAAACAACTTGAACAACTGTTCCGTCTTCCAGAGGGCCAACAGACTGTTTAGTGTCTTCCATCTGTATGGGTTGGTTCTGCTGTCTGTCACAACTGGATCAACTGCCCATTTGAGCATGCATTAGAAGCCAAAAGTGACCATATTTGGACAAAAGGGGTGGAGCTATAGATACAATGTGTACAATAAAGACTGTCTTATCTTAACTGTTTATAGATGTAGCTGTATCTGACATTGGTATTATATTATTCATTCATTCATCATCTGAACATCATCATTTATCCTCACTAGGGTCATGGGGGTCTCTGGAGCCTATCCCAGATACTTATGGGTGAAGGTGGGGTTCACCCTGGACATGCCTCCAGTTCATCACAGGGCTGAACATATAGAGACAAACAATCACTCTCACATTCACACCTATGGGCAATTTAGATTAACCAATTAACTTATCAGTGCATGTGTTTGGATGGTGGGAGGAAGTACCTGGAGAAAACCCACAAAGACACAGGAAGAACATGACAATAACACCCATCGGTGTTGGAATTGAACCCAGGACCGTCTTTCTGTGAGGCACAAGCACTATCCACTGCACCGCCCCTGGTATTATATTATATTATATTATATTATATTATATTATATTATATTATATTATATTATATTATATTATATTCCTGTAATTGGTTCTATATATTATAATATTAATAATCATACATTTTATTTCTAGGCGCCTTTCTTGGCACTCAAGGACACCATACAGTAAACATGGAGAGTATGAAACAAACAATAAAACATAATACTCTATTCTGTATATCCCCTATGCACCACCTTCACTGTATATACTAAACAATAATATGAAAGAATAAAAATACCAGCAAAACCACGAGGGTTCCAGCCTGTAATAATCCCATAAATGTGTCTGAAGTTTCATGGCGTCCATTGTGAACATGATTCCACACTCATATTATGGCCTTTCCCTGTAGATTTTACCCTGAACCTTGTACCATTTGTCACACAGGACTGCACCTGTATTGTTCAATCTAAAATACATGTATTGTTTTTAGAAGCTACAGAGGCAGAAAATGAACATGCAAAGGTCTGTTGCCAAAACCAGTTTTCCTCCAGGTGTCCCCCCTGCGGGTTCAGATCATCTTTTATTATTAAATATGGAGGAAGAAACAGAAGAGCACCGTTGGAATAAAAAACAGAATAAAAGTTGCTTGGACTGGACGTGTACCGCCTCCTGCCCGCAGCCGCTGTCGAATGTTATAAATCGATTGTCCTACATTCACTGCATGTGTCGTAAATCTCATTTACCTCAGTGCCCATTAGCGTTCATCATCCATCACTCATGTTCAGGTCGGAGTTTGTTTGCTAGTATGTTCTTCAAGTGTCACTTATGGGACTTTATGCCGTTAACAGCAGTGAGATGGAGACTAATGAGGAAGAAACTGGAACTGGGTTAAGGACGGAGTCAAGGGAAGGGTCACATCTGGTCAAAAAAATTTAATTACAGTAATTTACAGCAAACTTATATTTTTGGGTAGGTAATTACTTATATTTTCAGGAAAATGTATTTTGAAATGAGGAGAAGTTAGAAGTTTTTAGAAGCAATTATAAATTTTAAGTAAATATTTTCACATTTCTTAGGACTATAGATTCCTGTGAAATGATTCTGAAAATTTCAGACTTCTAGCTCTTGTTGTTCAGAAGTTACAGAAGCCTGAAAATAGCCGAAAATTTCAAGTCGCAATTTTGGTCGCAATTTTAGGGCACCCCCTACCTACTTCAAATGGTCATAACTTTGGAACTATTTACAATTAAGCCTTGAAACTTTGGATTTTTCCATCATATATAATGTACTAGAAGTATGTAAAAATTTAGAAAAATCTGAGAGGGTCAGGTGGGGTCCACTTGATGAAATTATATGGAATGACCCAAAGACAGTTAATGCAAACACACCTGCAAACACACCCTCGCCCAATGAGAATCGATAAGAGAATTGATAAGGAATCGTATCAATAAGCAAAATCAATAATGGAATCAGAATCATTAAATTCTTATTGAATCCCATCTCTGTTTCCAATTATGTGTAATATTTGTCGTAAACTTGTCTGGTTCAAAAGTTATGAATCAAAACGTAGTGGGCAGTCCATCTGTGACTTCGTCCTGTAGCTTTTCTCTGTGTCATGGATGTTGTGGTGTTTAAATGATCATGATGGCGATTTTCTGTGCTTTTGTCGTTGTTAGAAGGTTCTATGGAGACACCAGTCACTGATGTCTGAAAACACTGATGTGTTTCTAATCGTCCCCTCCCTTTTCCGGCTTTTCTCTGTAAATGTCCTTTTAATTGTGCATGAATAGAATGATGCATGGATGACGTCTGTGTGAATGCTAAGTAGGATTTTCCCTCTGGCTTTTGGATTATTGCAGAAAACATGGTCTGTGATAAATAGTTTATGATATTTTCACATAATATTCATCAAGATAATCCTTACAAATGAAAACTTTTACCACTGTGGAAGCGTAAATGCAAATAACACACGACAAAATGCTAACATCAGGCTAAAAGCAAAGCCATTGTTCCTGTCACTAAGCTCCAGTGTCTAATTAGAACTTCTAATTAACCCATTTATCTCTTCTACATAAATCTGTCACTATGTCGAGGCTGTAAATTTAGACCAGGGACTATATGAGTGACTTCTAATTTTCCAGACTCATTTAGACACATGTTATCAGCCAGCTCTTTTAAAGGTTCATGGTGTAAAATGTTGTAGCATCTAGTGGTGACGTTGAAGATCACATCCAATTAATTCTACTCAGCTCTGATTCCATGAAGACGAAGGAAGTCCATTGTTAGAGCCAGTGTTTGTTTGTAATGTTAAAGATCTAGAAGTATTTTTAATTACTTCCAATGGATTTTTTTCTCATGTTTAAGCTCATCCAACCATTTGTTGTTGTCAGAGTCAGAATCAGAATACTTTATTAGCAAATCCCGGGGGAAATTATTATGTGTTACAGTTGCTCTGTGCAAGAATAATTAAAGTAGCTGGCAAGAAATTATCAATACCACCAAAAAACAAACAAACAACACAACACAACAAACCCCGCCCCTCGCACGTATTGTAGCTTACAGTTGGGGAAAAAATTATTAGACCATCAAAAATCATCAAATGGTCATGCAATCAAGTCCTAACTCCTGTGTGTATCATGTGACTAAAACAGACAGAAAAGAAAACATGGAATGTCTAAAAGCACTGTTTTTGTCAGTACAGTGCCATAGATATTGATGTAAGAACTGAAGTGATTTTGGTTGTTATCAAGAAAACATGGAAAATGGATAGATATCAGCTCTGAAATTAAACTACTATGAGCTATTTTTGTTGTTATCATTATATTTGTCCAAACAAATGTACCTTTAGTTGTACCAGGCATTAAAATGAACAAGAAATTGAAAAAAGCAAGGGTGGTCTAATAATTTTTTCCGCGACTGTATGTATGCTTAAGGGATATTTCATTGTAATTTGATCCCCTTCAGTATCACTTCCTGTAAAACTGTAGTATTTGATAGTTTTTTGGCAGCACTTAGCTAAAATTCCATAATTCCCTTTGACTTTATTGTAAGTCCAGTGGTTTGACTGGAAACAAGACCTTGGCCTCCATCTCTGGACTCTGTTTTCTGGCTATTGGAACTGCCATAGGTGTTCTTACACAGGTACGGGGGTTAAATATGTGATTTTTCTGACTGAGTTATTCAGTCAGATATTGCTCAACTGCTTTACTTCATGACTCCACTTTTGTAAATCGGTGGATGTATCTATATTTAGTCCAAGATTTGATCCATGGGGACAGAGATGCACTAGGACAAATGTTGATGGCTAATTTGGGGATTTATTTTTTTTTTTGCCAATTTCAGCTTCTACTGACACATAAACACTTAAGAACTGACTCATGATTTATTGGAATTCCCCTGTGGGTCATTTACCTTTTTACTTATGACTTATTTTATCAAGAAGAGCAAAATGTGAAGAGTTTATTTAAAGGTGTCTTATCAAAAAAAGCCATTACCTCAAGGAAATAGAACTGGGAGCTTGAAAATATAAACTTTTCTATGTTTTAAGATGAATTGCTGCATCATCTCATAGGTACATACTGTTTTCAGGATGAGCTCGATGTCGTTCCATAGGATTTGTTAGTAATAAAATCACAAAAGCACCACCAGCCTTGAACACTTTACCAAAAACAAACTGAAATGGTGTTTAGTAAATACTGAATCAACAGAACCAGTACAGACTTCCACTTTAAATGAATCCAAAGAGGATTATAGCCCATGTAAGCACAAACCCAGACGCATCAATAGTGTCAATTATATTTATTTATGTGCAATTACTCGTTGTTTTCTCAAAGTAAAACAAGCCAATAGAAGTTTAAAACTGAATGAAGGAGGGTGAGATGAGAAGCTCGTGGTCCCGAATAGACTGGATGATGTATGGGACTCTGTCTGGTTTGATTAAAGACCCTCTTTAACTGGTTTTCACCACATCAGGATCCCAGTGTGAATGACTGCAGCCTCTTTTATATTTCAGCTCGTGTAAGTCAGGACTCCTTCAGGTCTGTTTGGGATTCAAGAGGCGTTGAAAAGCAGTGAATGTGTGTCATTACTTACACCAAGTCTGTACGAAACAGGGAGTTTAACCCTTAAAGACCTAGAAATAGTTTTTTTATTTTCTACATTTAACCTTCCCTTAGTGATTTATCACCGTTTATGAAATTGTCCTAGCTATGTACAGCATATATACAGTTGCGGATAAAATTATTAGACTGCCAAAAGTCATCAGAAACAATGGTTATGCAATCAAGTACTAATTCCTGTGTGTATCGTGACTAAAACAGACAGAAAAGAAAACATGGAATGTGTAAAAGCACTGTTTTTGTCAGTACAGTGCCATAGATATTGATGTAAGAATTGAAGTGATTTTGGTTATTTATCAAGAAAACCATGGAAGTTGTTTAGATATCAGCTCTGAAATTGATTTGATTTATTGTTTTTTTTTTGCACATACATAACATTGATCAAAGACATAATAAAACAATACAGGTGCAGGAAGAGGCAGAAAGACTAAAACAGCGTGTTTTAAAGCCTCCACCTTATAAATATATAAATATTATAAAAGTTATGAGACTTCCATAGTCCATACACATTCATATTTCATATTTGAGTTATTGTATTGAAGTATGGGGCAACACATATACGAGGGCCGTTCAATAAGTTCATGGCCTCACCCAGAACAGAACAACACAGACTGATAATTTATATTTTATTTTTCAACATAATCTCCATTTACAGCAATGCACTTGGTCCATCGATGTTCAAGCATCACTATCCCATCACGAAAGAATGTAACATCCTGTATTATAACAACCAGTATTTCTGGGTGAGGCCATGAACTTATTCAACAGCCCTCGTATGAGTAACACAAAGCCATTGTTTCTGTTACAGAAAAGAGCAATAAGAATCATGTATAATGTTAATTTCAGGGAACATACAAATGAGTTGTTTATTAAATCAGGATTGTTTAAGTTTAAAGAATTGGCTGAATTAAGGACATTGCTGATTGTGTTTAGAGCGAGAAATGGACTTTTGCCTGCAAATTTACAGAGATTGTTTGTTTTAGTATCACAGGATGAAGAACATAGAAGGAGGTTTAATTTTAAACAGCAAAGGGTTCGGACTAATGTAAAGAAAATGTGTGTTTCTGTTGTGGGTGTCAGAATGTGGAATTCTTTGGTAGTGGAAGAGAAGAGCTGAACAAATATTTTTCAGTTTAAGAGGTTGTATAAGGGCAGAATAGAGAAGCTTTATAAAAGCATGTAATGACATAATTCAACTTATGGATGTTGGATTAATTTTATTTGCATTGACTATCATGTAAACTGTTTACTGTAATAACTGTAATGGTAACGGATCTGATGTAAGCAGATGTTTCAAGAAAGGGGCAGGTATTATAAGTTTTCTTCATCCTGCTCCTTTTTAATCATTTAGATTGGAATGAATGAATAAAATGAAATAAAATGAAATGAAAGAATACATTAAAAAAGATAGAGAACATAAAAAGATTATATATAAATATGTATCAATGCGATATCATAATTGATTTCCTTAAATATTTCTTAAATGATATCTCTGATGTGGTTTTTCCAAGAACATGTGAAAATTACCTCCACAGTTTACATCCTCTATACCTTATATAAAACTGAGCTCTTGATGTGACACATTTAAGAATTAATTAGTTAAAAAAAATTAAAGTCGTATGTGCAGTTTTTGTTGTTATCATTATATTTGTCCAAACAAATTTACCCTTAGTTGTACCAGGCATTAAAATGAACAAGAAACTGAAGAAAACAAGGGGCGTTCTAATAATTTTTTTCTGCCACTGTAGTGCTGTAATGTTAACCCTTAAAGATTTACAACTATTTCCAAATGAATTTTACTCTATATGTCACATTTCTTAAGTGATTTATTATAATAGTATCCTCTGCATTTTGCATTTTTTTTGTAAGATTAAGTTATTTTCCTATATTTAATTTACTAATCATGCAGATGTTCATAAAAACTCAGTAAATTCAAAAACTGAATAGAAAGGGACTTTTTCAGCTAAATATATCATTATTAACTGAACATAAACACAAGTGTGTACAACCACTGTCATTTAAAGCTAATATGTGATTGAATGGAAACAGGAGTCGGTTCAAACTCATCAAGCTAACGCTAAATGAAAACACAGACCACATTTCAACATAACACTCATTAAACACCACAAAGACATTTCATGTGTATAAATCAATGTAATAAATCAACACTTAGAGTTATAATGTGTAAAGACACTAATTAGCACCAGCTGATGGAACATGGAATGTACCACTGAATCAGGACAGTTCTAACAGTAGCTAATGTAAATATGCTTATGCTAATAGGGTAATAATAGAGTATTATGATTGTGTCTATTTTTACACTCTTCTTAGTAGGAGTGTAATGGTACAGAAAAAAATCGGTTGGGTACGTTTTTGGTACAGGGGTCTTTGGTTCGATACATTTTCGATATGTTTTGGTACAGTGAAGGAGACCAGTGTTTGGGGGGGGGGGGGGGGGGCTCCGTAACTACCTGTAAAATATTGTTCAGTCATTTGTGCATTAACAGGTACACCACATGTTATGTATTTTTGCATTTTGTTCAATGTTCATTTATGGCGAAAACTGTAATTTTCAGAATGTTTTGAACGCCTCACAGTATTCCCTGAGGTGCTGTGAATGTGACCTCACAGTAACGCCACAGTGAAGGAGAAGAGGGGCAGGTTCACTGGATTTTCACAACTTGAGTTAAAAAAATAAAAATGTTTTTGATATAAAGCAGTTGTTTCCAACCTTTTTTGGCTCATGACCCAATTTTAACATCACAAATTTCTGGCAACCCCAGACATTCAAAATGGAGACATTTTTTGCTAAAATTTATTTGTTTTTGATTATGTAATAGTTTGCTATACTATGTTACAAATAAACATTAATTTTGGATGGCATTTAGTCTATATAATGTATATTATTATGAACGGAGGCAGTAAAGCCAGCTATAGATTACTGCACAAAGAGAGTGTTTTATTTCCCTTGGTCAGTATATGTACAGTCAGTCCAGCTTGGATTTACAAGGCTGACAATTAATACTGAACAAACAAGAACTCAAACTATGAATTATAAAAGAGCTGCAACATCTGAAACTGACCACAATGAACATTTGACAGATAAACAGAACCACAGTGCTTCAGTTTCAGACTCAAAGTTTATCTTTTATGGATTGTGATTGTCTCCGTCAACTCACCATATATTTTTTATTAGTGAGTTTTTATTTTTATCAATTACTAGAAATTTCAGGCAACCCTATTTGAATTCCAGGCAACTCCACATGGGGTCCCGACCCCAAGGTTGAAAAACACTGCTATAAAGGAAACCATGGACTCTTTTGTGCAACAAAGCTGCCATTTACCGAAAACCGAAAGTGAAACTTAACGTCAAACTTCGAACGTCTGACTCGACTTCTGTGCCTCTGTAGTGCATGTGTAGTGTTTTGTTTTGGGGGTTTTTTTGCAGAAATTTGCCGCTGCTGAATGTATGTAGAGGAAACCCGGCACTAGGCTTGTGTCCACCCTGCTTCCACAGTGTTTGCGTTCCTCACATAGGCTTCATGTTTTCGTTCGGTACACGTCCGTATTGTATCAAAGGCCCTGAACCAAGTTTGTGTTCGGTACAATCGAGCACACCATTACACCCCTACTTCATAGACAATAATTTTCACTTGTTCCATTGGCAGATTTTTTTTGCTGGAATTAAGCAGAAAAATCTTGAATTAAGCAAAATAATCTGCCAATGAAACAAGTGAAAATTTTCTCTGTAAGACTTCTTGAAATAAGATTTTCAAGATCTAGGCTATTGTCTAAAAATTAGTTCTAATATCTCACTGAAAAGTTACTCTTTAGGTGATTATGTCTTACTTTAAGTGGGATGAGATATTTTGACTAGAAATGAGAAAAATACACTTGGTAAGATTTAGATTTTTTGCAGTGTGGATGTTGTTTCTCTACCGAATATGAATTAATAAACCTTTACTTTACAAACGTATTAAGTCTGAACATGTAAATGAAGAGAAAAAAAAGTCTGCATTGGCATTTATTGATAATTTATTGTTGATTATTTAAATGCATTTATTCATAGTTGTGTCCAATGATCTTGTATTTGTACACTGATTTATTTATGTTTGTCACATTGCAGTTTGAATGTGGGCTGATAACTGTGGTAAGATGTAAATGAATTGCCGGTATGGGATGAATTAAGTTTTCTGAATCTGAATCTGAAACGTTTAAATGTAGTTTTTCTTCACATCTCAAAGACAAATGACAAAATAAAGAGGATGTTCAACTAAAACAAATAAAAACATGAATATATTTTAGTTTGCAGAGACATTTGGAGCTCTGTAACATTATTACTGTGAGAGGAACATGTTTTTCTGCAGCGAATACCATGTTTGACAGAGTGGAGTTTCTTTTTCTGCATCTCAATAGATCCATTTCTGGTTTGGACATTTGTCACAGCATTAAAACTTTATGTTTGTAGGAGATTGCGGTCGATTTGTTTCTCGTTGCACACTTTGTCTGAACAGGAAGTGATTAAATATTGACACCAGAGTCTTATCTATTACTGTTGAAGGTGTGAATTCTGACCAGAAACGTCTCATCCTCTTAAAATTTCCACATTTTCCCATCGTCAGCATGTGTCAGAGTCAGTCCTACAGCTGCACTAACACTCTGGACATTTTGCATCAGGTTGAACATATTTCTGTTGAGTAAGATGTGTTATTTTTGAGGAGTCAGGCTGGATGGATTATAGGATTAGTTTCCGGAGAGTTCTTTGTTGTTCTTAATCCAAACCATTTATATCACAATACTAATCTGGCTTTTGGCTGTCGTGCTGTTACTGGTGTCTGTATTAATATCTTTTCTTGGCTCTTATGTTTGACATTCTCTCTTTTCACATGATCCAAATATTTCTCTGTAACATTTATGGGTAATTTCAGTCGAGTTTTGATGGATTTATTGTTTATTTTATTTCAAATATAACATTAAAACCAAAACAACAAGAAAATTTAATATAAAAAGAAAAGAAAACATATTCAAAAAGGAGTTTTTACAGTGTATCTTACATTTTGTAACTCACAACATTTCACTTACACTGCAAATTATGTGGTTCTTACCAAGATAAAAACAAAACAAAACAAAAACTTAATTTAGAAGTGGTAGATCATTTACCTTCTTTTAAGAGTTAATTTCTTGTTTTAAGTGTTCTTGCATCTGTATTTAACAATCTTAATTCAAGAAATCTTGTCAAGTGAAATTATCTTACTGCATGGACAGATAGTTCACTTGTTTTGAGCACCTTTTTCCTCAGATTTATTGTTATCTTGTTTTTAGACACCCTTTTTTGCAGTGTGCGTCTGTCATTTATACAGATTGTAACCAGATCTATGTACCACTCATGTAGTTTCTATTATATATTATAGTAGATTTAATGCAGTTTATTAATGTGACTTTAAAACCTGTCTGTTGAGATTATCGCTCATATCTGTGTTCTGCATAATACCAATGTAAAATGGGTAAATGCTTAACATGACTGCAATCAGTTGAAAGTACATGTGTTTAATTAGCTTCTTACAGCGGAATTATCATTATCATTATCATTAAACTAGCGCTTTGATCCGTGGGGATCCACTGGTTCTAGATGTGGTCGTTTTTATGCTGTTGTGTATTCGTGCATGCTGTACCGCATTTGTCCAGCAGTTACCGCCAAAGCATTCTGGCCATAGCAACATGATTGTAAGGCTATTGTTTTCCAAAATTACTAATATCTCCCATAATATTGGTCCTATTAACTTACCATTTTTGCTACTGTCTTCCTTGACCAAAAATACATAAGTATGACAAACTGTAGCAGTCAGCTCTGTACGGATTTTGTGTGAATCCCCGGACACACACACACACACACACACACACACACACACACACACACACACAGAACACTTGGCTTTTATACCGTAGATCAGTGTTTCTCAACGGGGTTGGTAACTGAGAAGGGGGCGTTAGTCTGTATAAGTATCAGTATCAAGCTGCATGTTATTTCAGTGGCAAATGTATGCGCCCCCCCCCCCCCCCCCCCCCCCCCCCCCCGTCCTCCACAATAAGGTACATCGTGGAACACCCCCCTCCCCAGTCTTTGGTGTTAAAGTCCAAACATGAATCATTCATACACTGAATCCATTTAGAATAGAATAGAATAGAATAGAATAGAATAGAATAGAATAGAATAGAATAGAATAGAATAGAATAGAACAGACTTTATTTACCATTTGTACAGATACATCACAGTATAGGTACATTGGAATTCTTGGAGTCACAGAATCCAAAGAAAAAAGACAAAAACAGAAACAAACACAGCTAAAAGATATAAAAAAACAGTTATAACACAGATAAACACAAATACACAGGTGTAAAATAAAGTACTGTATCAGAAAAAAATAAATAAAAATACTGGAAGGTAACAACAAGTTATTGCACATTTGAGTTAAAGTACTGGGAGGTAGAACAGGTTATTGCACACTCAGTTAAAAGCACGTATAGTTAAATTGTCACTATTTTTTCAATGATTTCTTTTTTATTTTATCGTACTCTATTACAATCTTATGCATCCTGTACTCTCTTCTAATTACATTTTTTAAAAAATATTTTGATCTTTTATTTGTTTTTATGTCTCCATGGATGTCCATTTTATTCATGTAAAGCAATGAAATGCACTATAGAATAACCTAGCCTTGCTTCGTATAGTAGGATCTAAGTTTACCTTCTGAAAACTGATTTATACTGAAGTCAATGTTTAAGAGCTAAAGGTAATGGACAGTAACTACGTTTACTGCGTAGTTTTAGATTTACAGTTTCTCCGTTGACCCTCTTTTGACTTCATTCACTTATTTTTCACAAATTCCTGGAGTTTCATCAGCTGCATCATCAGTCTTTTCCACTCTACTAACAGTTTCTTGCATCAGTCTAATAGAAAAGGAAAGTTCTCACACGGTTCGTTCCACATCCCCATCCTGACGACACAGGTTTGACTCCTACATTTCTTGTCGTCGTCTGTGTCTTTTTTTCCGTCCTAATAATAGCGCTGTCATCGTAGTGGGCCAGATGATAACGGGCAGGTTTTTCAGGACTCGTTAACTTCCTTCCTGGTGCCGACGCTCCCCTCGCCGTTCTGTTTTCTGCTTCGTTTCCATCTTCTCATCTGTTGGAGTGGTCCCAGAGAAGAGTGTGTACAAAAAGCTGATGTAACCAATCTGTCAGTCAACACTCCGCCTGGTAAATCCCTCCTCTCTCTCCCATAACAGCGCTAATCTCTTTTCCTCCTCCTCAGCGTCTTCCCTCCATCTTTCCTCGGTTCTGGCTTCCTTTTATCTCATCTATCTGATTAGAGCCATCAACGGTTACACTTAGATCCAGACCCTTCCTGCTTCATCTCCCCTCTTTTTTATTTACAGTATATTACACAAACGTACACGGCTTTCACCTGGAGAAGGCAGGTTTTCTAACACAGTGACATGAGTGTCAGTAAACCTAACGCCTCCTAATTCCCTGTCTTCCTCTTCCTGCCTTTTTCAACAGCTTTGACAAGCTGATTTTTTTCTTTTCTCGACTATCGCACTGAAATATAACTAAGCTGTCAGTAGGCTATTATAACAAAAAATAGAAACTGCCAATGTTCCCTTCTCTTCAATCCAAACAGGCGCTTTGCATAACCTCAAATTACATTCAATGGGAATTTTACAGTGTGACAGTATAAGGTGGAACCATGCCAATAACAGCTTATTTGTGCAGAATTTTTTATTGACACTTGACAGGCAGAACAACAGCGGTGTTTACTGGAATAAACCAAGGGGTGTGAACTCTAAGCCTTAAAAAATGCAAGATTTCTAATCATTTTTAAACTTTATAAAAGCAGTGGACGTAGCCAGAGTGGAAATTTTTGGTTTTGATGTGTTTGGTTTTGGTCTTGTTTTCTGCTGGAGTGACCATATTTGGACAACAGAGAGGAGCCAGAGTACAGCAATGGGTCAAACCTACGAGCTAATGCTAACTGATTGAAAACACAGACAACGCTGCTAATTCTGTGGTTTTTTTTCTGTTAAGATCAAGTTAATGGCCCAATCCCAATTCACCCCTTGGCCCCTCCCCCTTACCCTTACTCCTACCCCTACATTTTGCGCATTCATGTGAAGGGGTAGGGGTGTCTCGATTCTCAATGAGTCGGAGGGGAAGGGCCAGGGGAGGGCTGTTTGGCCATTGAAATGGAAATTTTTCAGGACCACACTACAAATGGAGGGGTAGGAGAAATTTCCCATAATTCTGTTTGAAACATCTGCAAGATGGAGGAAGAAACAGCAAAAAAGTGCAGCAGTGTAATGAAGGAAACACATAAATGCACGTATTTTCTGTGTAAATAACTTAATAATTTGATCGTCCATTTAATGCTGTTCCAATGTGTTATGGATTGCATTTCTGTGGTTTATAGTTGATAGCTGCAAAAAGATGACCAAAGCCCATGGAACAGACGTGGTTACAGCTGCTGACGTCATGGGGAATACTTTCAGAAACAAAGTTGTTGCATCTGTTTATAGTGGCATCGATGACTGCTAATGACGTAACAGATCTGGAAGGGTTGTCCCATTTCATAGGGGAATGTTTCAACCACTACACCTTGCAAACCTGTTCCAAGGGGTAGTGCCAAGTGCAAGGACCAAGGGTGAATTGGGATTGGGCCAATATTTGTTTATTCTTACGAGTGTGGTACGTCACCAGCCCCTTGGGGGAATTTCTTTAAATTTGGCACAAACATTCCTTTGTTCTCAAGGATAAAATTGATTCGAATTTGGTGGCCAAAGGTCAAAGATCAGGGTCATGTCTTTCGATTCTTATGAGCACAGTATCTCATGAATATCTTAAGAGCATTTGTTACAAAAACAAAGGGATTTTTTTCCTTACAGTGTGAAGTCAGAGAGTCCAAGTGTCCACAGATCATTAAGAAGTCTTAAATGTGATTACCCTAAATTAAAGCCTTAATGGACAAATGGAATTGTAACATTAGCTGGACTGAAACATGGTTCAGACTGGTTCAACACAATACCCATCAGGCCTGTTGGACTGTTATTTATGATGGTCTTTGTAAATTGGGCCAATGTATAGTGCAAATAAGTTAACCATACATGTTTGACTCAAACTGTCCCACAATGCATCCTGAATAATGGTGACTATGGCATGCACATTGTTTTCTGTCAATAATCACACCATGCAGTGTGTTGTATGGAGGAGAATGTCTGTTGCATAATCCCTCCAGTATCAGATGTGATGCGAAATGTGTCCAAATCCTCTGTTGGCCGTTGACATCTGAGTGAACGTCCATGGTTTCCATCCCATTGGAAGGATTAGGCTCAGGACAGTGTGGAGACCAACGCCAAATAAATGTCAAAACTGTAAATGTATCTAAATCACTTTTCCTAGATCTGATTTTGCACTAATTTAGTTTTGTTCTTAATGCGTTTTTTGGGTGGCATTGTTTATTTTTGATGTCTTAAGCTTTTTGTGCACAGATGTGGTAACAAAAGTCTAAAATAATGAGAAATTCTATACTTTTTATTGAGAAATGTACAATTTTCTTGCCTCAACCATAGGAAAATGCAGGATTCCAAACCATTTCTAAACCCTGGAGTTTTTATTATGTATCTATGTAATTATGTCTTGGTGGGAGGTGTAAATCCTTGCACATTCCCATGGTTCTAACATTTCCATATGTGGAAAATATGCTGTAAAATAAGATTTACATATAATCCTGAATGGTGTTTATTGTGTGTATCTGAATTCAATAATGTATGGGATGAGTTTCATGAGGGAATTTACATCAGATTCACTTTCACAATCACATGTTTACATTATAGATTAAACTCATGAGATCAATACCATATTTCATTTTTTTTCTATGACAATGAACTTTCTCCAACCTCAAAAAAATACAGATTAAATCCCAACTTTTACATTTTACTGTAATTAATCAAGTTGTTTTGAGAGGCATCAGTGTCTCAGGGAATCTGAGGAACAGTTTGACAGAATGCCAAAATTTGGCTGTGAAATTCACTTGGTATCAAACATGAAAAGAAATTCTTTTGGAGGTCAAAGGTCACTGTGATACTTATGTATATGATACCTCAGGACCACCTTAGAATTTCCTCAAATTTGTCTCAAACATTCACTTGGACCCAAGGATGACGATAAATTATTTTGGTGGCCAAAGGTCAAAGGTCAGGTTCACATTTGTTGTTTCTTATGAGCATGGCACATCATGAACACATTTGGGACAAACATTCCTTTAGTCACAAGGATCAAATTGATTAGGCTTCGGTGGCCAAGGGTCAAAGGTCAAGCTCATGTCTTTTGATTCATATGAGCACAATATTTCAGGAATACCTTACAGGGGTCATATTTCTCTAAACCCACTTTTATTAGTCTTTGGTTCAATTATTTGTGTATTTGGGCCCTAATAGTTCAGTTTGAATTTGCACCCTCCAGGTGCTGTAAAGCTATCTTTATATTCATTTTGGCAAAAATAAAGTGGATTTCTACAACCTTTATTAATTTCTGCTTAATTTGTTACATCTATAACTAGTTATGTCACGACATTTGCACATATAAGGTCAAGATTTCCGATGAACATTTCTCTGAGTATGACATAATTGTTTATCAGCAGCAGCGGTTGTAGTCCTGTTAAACGGATTGTTTTAAATGGTAGTTGAATGTGACTTTAAATTTTACAATGTCAGGTGAATATCATACATCATGCATCATGAACCAAAATGGAGGAGAGGAAAAGTAACATCATTAGTGTTCCGCTTAATCTTTACATTACAAAGTTGTTTTGCTTGAAGAGTCTTTAATTTTGCAAGTCTTAAGTTATATTCTGAGTTATATTTTCCAACTATATCTTGTATTTTTATTTTAAGAGGTACTGAACAGTCAAGTTAGATTTGTGTGTGTGTGTGTGTGTGGTTTTGATTGAACTAACACCTGCATGCGATGAACAAAGAGCAGAGGTCAGATTCTACCTAAAAGATCTATTTTTACATCTTTAGAAAGTAGTTGTGGTAAAGAGAGCGTAGAGCGGAAAAAACTGAATACGAACTAGGCGATTTTTGTGGTCAAGACATGCTAGCCTAACAGTGCAGGTGTTGAGACTTAGATGGCTTTGCAGTTAGACTATGTAGAAAGAGAGTTATTTTATGGGTTTTTTGGGCTTAGATGCCTAACCAAAGTTGATTGACAGGCGTACACAGCACACGCTGAACTTAGATGAACTTTTGTTATAAGCTTTTCTTAGAAATAATGCTGAACAAATGACATATAACGGATATGCTTTGCCCATGTGTTATTATTAACCAATTGTGAGTCTTGTATTAATGAGGTCACGAGGAAATGGGAGTCTCCAACAGTCACTAAAGACTATAAGACGTAATGAAGGAGACTCCCTAGTGGAAGGGGTTTTGTTTTGACAAGTGTGTGTTTTATAGAGATACTAGTGGTAAACTGCCTTCTCTGATAATTCACAAGTTTTGATTTTTTGTAAACTTTTGCTGTTTTAATAAACCAGATTTTGGTAAACTTTTTTTAAACTCAACCCTTCTCTTGGTGAGTTTTTCTTCATTCTCCTGTTGTGTTCCCCCGACACCGACTTCAAGTGGTAAGTCCCTTTTAAATTGTGGGGTACCCCCCATTCCCAGCAGTTGGGGTTTTTACCCTGGCTCCTTATATTCTATGGGGCTCCTGGGCAGATAAAGAGACACTGTTTTGTCCTTTGCAACACGTAGACGTTTCCTAAAGTAGCAGAGGTTGCACTTCTGGTGGAACAAATCTAGAAAATATTGGAACAACAGTCTCTTCCTGAGATCCTTGAGTCTACGTGTCTTACAGTCCATACTGAAAATATGTCCAAACTTCGAGCCGATCACCTAAAATGTTCAGTTGTTGGTTGAACGGGACAGAGCAGCACAGCCAATAACCTGGAGGGGGCGGGGCCTGAAGTGGCTCGAGCTTTTAAAGGGCCAGCGCTCCAAACCACCTTTCTGGTGTCATTACTGAGAAATAGGGTTGAAGATGGACCTGTGGAGTTGAATTAATGAAGAATTCAGACCCAAGCAGAGTATTTACAGTTTATGTAGACCACAGGGAAATGCTGGCAAATGCATAATTCCATTTTAAAAAAAAAAGCAAAATATCACTCCCTTAAGAGCATTTTCTCATATTTGGCATGAATATGCACAAGGATTCAAAGATGAATTCATGAGATTTTGATGGCTAAAGGTCAAGTTCATGTCTGTCAATTCATGCAAGAATGATATTTCAGGTACCTCCTCAGAGTATTTCCTCATGTTGAGTTCACTTGCACTCAAGGATGAAGAGAAAGGATTTTGGTGGTCAAAGGTCAAAAGTCAGGGTCACCTGAACACCATAAGAGACTTTCTTTAAACTTGGCTCAAACATTCACTGATAACATTTTGACAGTCGAAGGCCAAGGTCATTGTGATGTAATAAAACACATAATTAGCTCTGTTAGTGACTGTGAGAACTGCACACACAGTTAATGTTGTAAGGTTAGAGGATGGAGCTCAATGAACTTATGCTGCATTCCAGAATGCAGGGGGATGGGAAGTTTCCAACATCCAACTTGGTAAAATGCATTGGAACACCTGTCCAAGCCGGAGATCCTTGTTACAAAGTGGGGCCAGATAGAAGTACTGCGACCTCATTGCGAACTTAACACAACAATGGCAGCGCATAGTGTGCCAGTTCGCAATGAGAAAAAAAAAAACCTTCATAATGCTTAAGTAGCTCATTCGTCATTTCACCTCTTCCATCTCGTTTGCGTATATTAGGACACTGGACTGTCTAGAGTCAAAATGCTTCTTCAGTAACAAAGCAAATAGGAACTTAGATCTGCGGTCTCCATGTTTGTTGTTTATGTTCAACATGGATCACTTGGATTACTTTGAGATGAGATGTAGTTAACTCCAAGTGAGATATATTGTACCTCCCAGCACTCTGGAATGCAGTAGTATTGACCTTTTCTACCTGAATGAACCTCATCCATAATGTTGTCAGCACACGTTTTACCTCCTGTATGTGGTTGTTTAGGCTGGATAACTTTTGCATAGGTTTATATATAAAAGGCCTTATTTCCCGGTGTTGATAAAACAGAGAAGATTGTAAATGTAAAACTACCTCGCTGCCAGGTAAACACTCCTTTGCTTCTCCGACGTGGAAAGCAGAACCAACATTTTTAGACTGAGAATCAAACACAATCTGTTAAATCATTAATATGCAACAAAGCGAGCATGAATCAGACAAGAGGGTGGAATTAATGCGTTGAGTTCTTGGATAAGACCGTCCTGTTCTGAACACCTCCTCAGGACGCTCTCTGACGATGTTCACTTCTGACTTCAGCGAGTTAGTTTAACCATGAAACATCACATTATGCTGCTCGGCTGAGGTTCTGTACCTCCTGTCGACCGTAACATCAGTCCGACTTTGTGCATCTGAACGCTGGGTCTGCGTGGGGTTACGAGGTGAAGCTTCAGGTCATACCTGAGAGGGTTTTTTTCTCCATAATCTGCCTCGTCAGCCACTGTGGGTCAGACTGTTGTTTCAGCGGTGGGTCTGTCAGACACATTTCCCCTGCAGCTCATACTAAGCCTTAACCCCCCACATGTAAGTGTCAGTCAACGTCTTAGAGTTTCTGAGCTGTGACCACAGACTGAAGCCTCCAGTGAAAATCAACCATGAGTACACTCAAAGTTTGACACAGTTAACTGTAGTTTTACTGGTGTTCTTTTTATTCTTAGATGTTCTTAATACGTACAACATATTTTTAACCTTTAAGACCCAAACCTTCACTGGCGACCAAAACCATTTAAACTTTTTAACCCATAAAGACCCAGTGTGACATTTGTGGCAGTTCCAAATTAATTTTTCTCTATATTTAACCATCCTTAAGTGGTTTATCACCATTTACTGTAATATTATCCACTGTATTTTGTGTTTTTTCAATGAAAATCAGGTATTTTCCAACATTATTTCACTGTTCATGTAGATGTTCATAAAAGCTCAGATTAAAGTTGAGGATTCTTATATCAAAAATAGACAAAACTGAAGAAAAAGTGACTTTTTCAACAAAATCTGTCATTAATTGAACATAAAATAAGTGTGTCCATCCACTGTCATTGATCCAACTCCATGGGTTTTACTGGTGAATCAATGTTGTAGAAGATGACAGTGTTTCCATGGTAACTATGGAGCCTCTGAACGTCCAAACGGGTCATATCGGATGACCATGAAAAGATGACAAACTGTTATTACATGTATTATATACATGGATTGATAGGATTAGTGATAAAGCATTTTATATCAGTGGATGCTTCTGGTCTTTTTTCCACAAACTGACAGCCTCGATGAATTCCAATCATAAACTACATGTATGTGAAGCGTCACTGAGAGGAAAAAACCCAGCGTCAGTCCACAGTAATCATACATACACATCCCTGTTGACGGCAGAGGACATTCCAATTCCTGATGCTCTGTGTTGCAGAAAATGATTTTCCACCCACATCATGTTTCCTCCATGTTGACTCTGATCGAACCAACGTCAGCGGCGTCTCAAACTGACCAACTGGTTTTCTAATGCGTCAAATAAACACATACAGCACATTCAGCAACTTCATTATGTTTTATACCAATCAGCTTCAGACGGACAGATGTAATAACAGCAGTAAACCATGACATGGACTCACTAAATAATTCACAGATTAATCTAAGACCAGACGGACAGAACACATTTCATCATATTTCTGTTTTATTAGAAAGTATAGTGTGAATTTATTACTTAATAAATCCATCAGCCAGAGTAAAACACACTGCTTAGAGAATGAATTCATGTGTTGATGAGTCAGTAGTTGCTTTTCCATTGGACATCTGCGCAAAACTTTACTGATATTTTTACGATGTTGAAAAAACAGAAGTGCTTAATGTCAGTTTTTCCATTAAATCACAAATACGATGAATTTGTTTATTTATTATCACGAAATTACACAAGAAGTCATTCCATAAACATGGCGACAAATGTAAATATGGTGTTGATTTACAGATATATTCATTATTATTATATATTATCCCTCTATCTCGTACTAAATTAAAAAATGATTGGTTTTCCTGGTGTGTCCACACATACCGCACCATGTTTCTTTTAAAACTCTTCTTCTTTGCTTGTTGTAAAGTCCGTCAACATCCGTTTTTTTTTTTTTTTTTAATTCACTCTAGTTGCGGAAAAAGGTCTTTCCATTGCAGTTTTGTGTGATATACCATTTGCGCTACGTCCGATAAACCACCTCTTGCCAGCGCAAAAGCTTTAAATCGAAAAACAAGAGTTTTGGCAAAGTTGTCATTATTCCATTAGGTAAATTTTCATGTTCGCACAATTTGAGGGTCAGTGGAAAAGCGACTAGTTTTTACATGCTTCGGGCTTTCAGTGTTAGCATTTTTTGACAAATTAACATCAAAATGTGTTGTTTCTCTGTGAAATAAACGTAAATAGTTTGATATGAGTAAAAAAATACGACATCGTTAATAGCTCAGTCCTGAAGTTTTGGATAGAAAATGCACTTTAATCCAACTGCCTTTTATGTGTGACAAAGTGTAAAGTGGTTTTATTGGTTTTAATCTGAAAAAAGTGAATAAAAGCTCCTGCAAACTGTCCTGCTTGACTAAACTGTCATATATTTTGGTTTTTAAGTGCTACAGTTATTCTCAAATGTAACTTTTGATTAAAATATACTAAAACACATTCTAATTGGCGTTATCAAGCTATTATCTGGACATATTTCTTATTATAATTTGACCTTTTGGTTAACAAATGTACTTTCTCTGCAAAAAAACCCCCACAGTAATCATCATTTACATACTAAAAAACACACGTTAACCATCATTTTCTATGGAGCTTTTGGAGAAGTACCTGAAGAACCTGATTGTGACCAAATAATAAACTGTATCTGTTGAGAAACCACCACTCTAGCAGGTGTTTGGGATCATTTCAGCCAAAACCATAAATCAGCTGTCACAAACTATTCATATGGTTGGTCCTTCCCCAGCAGATGGTACAAAAAAAAAAATAGAAAAACAAATTGGAGCACACCAAAAAATGATTCATACAGGTTATAAAGAGTGCTTTTGTTGCTGCAGTTTACCCTTCTGTCTTCACTAAACTCTTATGCATCTGATTCAGGCATTTTTGACTCATTTTGTAGTTTTTATGTTGTATTTTCACACATTGACGTGGGCAGAGATCTGTTTTGTTTTTGTTTTTTTTTTTGGCTTCGTCTACACCTAAATGGATGTAGTTCAATGATTAATGGATTTTCTCTACATTTGTTCTTCTCATAAATCATGTTTTATGTGATTGAAACAGTTTTTTAGTTTACAAAGGGAAGATTTTTCACAAGTCCAGCTCATGTGAATCTGTAGAAAATGAAAAGACTAGAAAACCATTCAGTTCACACTTTTGTTGTATTTTTGTTTTGAATATTGACCTGTGTGTGTGTATTCATTCTGGTGCTTATTTGTGTAGTTTCTGTGTAAAACCACTACATCTATGCTTGTACAACCACCAGCTCTTCTTCCTTACAACTGTAATAATATAATTCAAGTCACTTCCTGTTTGGTTTTAGCTCCGTCCTGTCAGAACGGCGGCATGGAGAGCTGAGGATGAAGGAGCTTTGAGGGCTGGAAATAAAACGGTTATCGTTCCCATGACTGTGGTGGAGCTCAGGGACACACAGGGATTAAAACCAACCTCTGGGAAACAAATATATTTATTGAACACAGACAGAGAAGAGGCAGTCGTGTTCATGTGTCCATTCTTATTTGGCTGTTTTTCATCTCCCAGTCGTCGTCTGTCACATCTGTTTATCAGTCACTTTTAATTCATCGATTTATGGCAGTTTCATCCTCGGCTGCCTATAGATAAAATTATTTTGTTGTTATGTGATAATGACAGTGTTTTGACTGGTGAAATGTTTTATCTCGTCGCCCAAAGCATGTCAGCATGACATCATTAGACTGTGATTCAGATAAACGGGAAAATCCAGATCTGGAAAATGAATAAAGTCGTTCAGTTGTTATAATGCACAGTTGAACAGAGGCATTTTCAACTAAGCTATCTATTAAATTATTTATATGAAAACAATCATCACTGCATTAAACATCAAATATCAAATAATGTGCCAATTAAATAAATATATTTTTGATTTTATTGACCATTTACTTTTTTCTTCCCGTGTGTAGTTGTCGTAGGGGCCCCAGTACACTGGTGTGTCCAGGGGCCCATAATGATACTAAGACGGCCCTGGGCAGAGTCCACTTCTTCTGGGTTCGGTCTGTAGTTGTGGTTCAGTCCCTGTCTGAGACTTTACAGTGACTCTTGACCAGTGGTTCCCAACCTTTTTTGGCTTGTGTCCCCATTTTAACATCATAAATTTCTGGTGACCCCAGACATTCAAAATGGAGACATTTTTTGCTAAAATTAATGTTTTTGATCATGTAATAGTTTGCTATACTATGTTGCAAATGAATGTTAATTTTAGACGACATTTAGTCTATATAATTTATACTATTATGGACGGAGGCAGTACAGCCAGGTGTAGATTACTGCACAAAGGGAGAATTTGATTTTCCTTGGTCAGGATATGTACAGTCAGTCCAGCTTGGATTTATAAGGCTGACAATTAATACTGAACAAACAAGAACTCAAATTGTGAATTATGAAAGAGCTGCAGCGTCTGAAACCGACCACAATGAACATTTGACAGATAAACAGAACCACAGTGCTTCAGTTTCAGCTTCACAGTTTGTCATGTCTTTTATGGATTGTGAATGTCTCTGTCAACTCAACATATATTTTTATTAGTAAGTTTTTTTTTTTTTTTTTTTTTTAAATCAATTACTAGAAATTTCAGGCGACCCCATTTGAATCCCAGGCGACCCCACGTGGGGTCCCAACCCCAAGGTTGAAAAACCCTGATCTACATGATGAGTAAATTAAATACAGAAAAACACGTGATTTTCACAGAAAAAATGCCAAATAAAGAAGATAATATTACAATAAATGGTGATAAATCACTTAAGAAAGGTTAAATATGGTGAAAAATCCATTTGCTCTTTGTGGGTTAGGATGGCCCTGGGCAGAGTCCACTTCTTCTGGGTTCGGTCCGTAGTTGTGGTCCGGTCCTAGTCTGAGACGGTACAGTGAATCTAGACTCATGTGAGCGATCCCCAGGAAAGTACAGTAATAACTGAGTGTAAAATGTCTGAGTGGTTGTGCATTTGTATGAACGTTTCACAGCTCATTACATTCCGTGCAGCTGCAGACACATTATGTCACGTCATGTTTCTACTCTTTATCCTCGTGTGGCGACAAAATGCTCGGTCCAGCAGGACGTGAGCCGCGTTCAGGGCCGGCGTTGTTGTTTCTCGTCGCCTGCAGCTCGGTGCCGTTCGTCACGCCGCTGTGGTTTGAGTTCTAAACAGGAGTGGGTGTTTTTTCTGCAGAGTCGAGCTACTTGGGAGTTAAGTCGCTGTCGTTTTGTGTTTTGCATGTGACTGCTGATGCCCGAAAACCTGTAAACCACAAACAGAGATACAAGACCAACCCACGCCTAGTGCCCACGCAGGTTTACATGCACGTGTGTGTGTTTTCTGCAGACGTATGCACACAAACATACACCTATAGTATGTATGCACAGGCCGCGGCGAGGCAGAGGAGGTGACAGATTAGTGTGGGATGTGGTGGGTTTAAATTATTCAGGAGAAGTCTGTGTGTCTGTTAAAGCCAGAGAAGGAACAGCGAAGGGAGGGGTCTGTGCAGGGCTGACATGCTTTCATTTTTACGCCTTTCCTTCAGAAATATGGGAGAGGAGACCATGCAGAGCGGCGTTCAGGGTCTGGGGGTCTGGGATGCTGGGTTATCCAGGTCTAAACGTCCAGTGTAAAGGATTTAACAGGATTTAAGGATGGATGGAACTGCAGAAATGGAATATTCTGTTTGTCCTTGTGGAAAAGATGGAAAAGAACCACAACATGCATGAAGTGTTTCCATGCTGATCCATATGTACAACTGGAAAAAAGTGACATTAGTCACAAGTTACTGTTACGGACACAAAAACTAGGAGCTTTAATTGTGAAAATCCTAAAAATAATATAAGTGAATTCATTTTTTCTTTATATTAACCCATAAAGACCCAGCACTACTTTTGAGTCAGTACAGATTTTTTCCTCTAGTTTTAACCTTTCTTAACTGATTTATCATCATTTATTCTAATATTATGCTTTGTATTTTTGTTTTTTGCAATTATCTTTTTAATTGGAAAGGCAAATGTCCATCACATACATTAATTACAGCTTTAGTCATTCAAGAACATAAAAAAGGGATGGATGCAGAAAGTTTGCGTGATTATGTCCATCCAGGATTTCCTTTTACGGACCAGTTGAAGCAATAACACAACAAAACAGAACAGGGGAGCGCACCACCTCATACAATCAAAACATCACATAAAAAAGAGGATACGTAGATATCTTCTCCATAACATAAATCTCGTAGACAATTCCAATCCATTTATCAATGGTGGGTGGTTCTACTTTTAATTATGCCCCTCTGTATTTTGCATTTTTCAGTATAAATCAGGTATTTTCTTATATTTAATTCACTGATCATCTAAATATCTATAAAAGCTCAGAGTAAAGTTGATCATTATCACATCAGAAACGGAGAAAACTAAAGAAAACATGACTTTTTAAAGTAAAATCTCTCATTAACTGAACATAAACGAAGCGTCTGCATCCACTGTCATTGATCCAACTCCATGGGTTTTACTGGTGAATCAATGTTGCAGAAGATGACAGTGTTTCAATGGTAACTACAGAGCCTCTGAACGTCCATATGGATCATACCTGATGACCATGAAAAGATGAAGAACTGTATTTTACACCAATTATTTACATTTATTGATAGGATTAGTGGATCAACAGGTATTAAACGTTTTGTATCGGTAGATGGTTTGATTTTTGATTGACTGATTTGATTTGATGTAGTGATTTATTCTAAACGTGCAATGAAATTTATCATATATGCGACAAGCAAAACATAAATAATAATACAAATATCAACAATCATAATAATCTTAGGCAGAAGAACAGCACAATAGTTTCATCTACATGCCCGAAAAGGAGTGGGAAGAAGTGGAACTTATTTAATCCCACCCCCTTTCCATAAAATATTATTAATAATATATATATATCTCCCTCTTCTTTTTACATCACTCTTTTATATTTGTATATGTATTCATGCACACACACACACACACACACACACATATTTTGGATTCACTAAAGTAATGAAATGTAGAGCAGAGGTCTGGTCTGGTTTCTTAAAGACAAAACAAGAAAAATATGCTGCAAAATACGTAACACGGGGATTAAAAGACCTAAGAAGATAAAATATGACGAAAACAATGTGAAAGATGCAACTAAACAAGAACAACATGAACTAAATAAGAGACACGACAAGATATAACTGATGTAGAAGATGCAACAAGATAAAAAATATATATATATCATAAGAAGAGACAGTTTTAATAGTGGACAACTCATGTAAAATCAATTCATTTTAATAGACGAATAATAAAGGTCAATGACAAAAAAAAAAAAAAGACTTAAAATGTAAAAGATGAAGTTGGCATAAAAGATGCAACAGGACAAAAGGAATATTAAAAATGTAACAGGACAAAAGATGCCGAAACAAGACGAAAAGAAAAGACGCAACTAAAGAAGAAAAACATGAACTAAATTATAGACACAACAACAGAAAACAGATGTAGAAGATGTAACAAGATAAAAAATATCATAAGAAGAGACACAGTTTTAATAGTGGACGATTCATTTGAATAGTTTGTTAATGTTTGTGTCACTAGAGTGAAGAAATGAAGAGGAGAGGATTAATACAAAAAGATGAAACCCAAAATAAGATGAACCGGAAAAAAAAGAACATGAAACAAGATGAAAATGATGAGAAAGATGGAACAAACCAATAATGTAAAGGTTGTAATGAGACAGAAATTAAGTAAAAGACACAAGATGAAACTGATAACACATGCAACAAGAAGAAATAATGCAAAAAAATAAAATAAAAATAATAATAACAATGAGGCAAAAGCAAAGGAAAACACAGAATAAGATGAAAACAGAGGAATAATAAAGGTGCATGACAAAAATGAGACATAAAATGTAAAAAGATGAAGATGCAACAGGACAAAAAAACAAAAGACGATGAAATAAGATGAAAACAGTAAAAAATGCAATCAGAAACATATATGAAATAAGATGCAACTAAAGAAAAGACAAAACAAAATGAAGCAAACAACAAATGACGTAAAGACACATTAAACCACAAAATAAAACCATAATGAATTAAACCAACAAAGGCAACGTAAAAGATGTAGAAGACCTAAGATGAGACGAGATGAAAACAACGTAAAACATGAATCAAAACAAAACTCATGGAAAAGGCAGAAGATGTAACAAGGCAAAAACAGCATTAAATATGTAACACACAGATATATAGAGATGAAAATTTAATTAAATGACTCAACACAAAGAATACATTGAAGGAGAATCTAAGGCTTGAAAATGTCGATGTGGTGATTTACAGAGCATTTTTGTAAAATGGATTTTTTTGGGGGAAAAAAGTTGCGAACCGTGAGTTTTAAAAGTATCTGAACAAAGTCGGATTAAAACGACTGTAAATCAGCTTAAATCAACAAATATTCAGTGATATTTGAGGATAATGAAGTATTTATCACCATTAACCCATAAAGACTCAGAGCTACTTTCATGTCAGATCTCAAATGAATTTTTCTGTATATTTAACCTTTAAGTGATTTATCACCATTTATTATAATATTATCCTCGGTATTTTGCTTTTTTCAGTTAAAATCAAGTATTTTTTTATATTTAATTCACTGACCATGTAGATGTTCATAAAAGCTCAGATTAAAGTTGAGGGTTATTATATTTCAAACACACCTCCCAACTCTGCTAACATTAATATTGTAAGCAGTTTCTCCAAATTAAACAAAAAATGACCCTTTTAATGATAATTTCTGCCTCAAAACTATCTTTGAATACAATTCCTGGGCCGGATTTGGCCAACAGGCCTTATGTTTGACACCCCTGATATAGATGTTCATAGAAGAGTAAGTAAATCCGAGTAAATTCAAAGGTTATTTTATCAAAAACAGGAAAAATTGAAGAAAAAAAATGACTTTTTCAGCTAAATCGGTCATTAACTGAACATAAACCCAGTGTGTTCATCCGCTGTCATTGATCCAGCTCCATGAGTTTTACTGGTGAATCAGTGTTGTAGAGCAGGGGGCTCAAACTCATTTTCTTTCAGGGGCCACATTCAGCCCAATTTGATCTCCAGTGGGCCGGATCAGTATAAGAATAGCATAATAACCTATAAATAATGACAACTCCAAATTTTTGTCTTTGTTTAAGTGCGAAAAACCCCATTAAATTATGAAAATACTTACTTTTATAAGCAAAAAAGATGTGAATAACCTGAAAAAAAAAAAGAAATTTCCTTTGAAAAATAAGTGAAATTTTAACAATATTCTGCCTCAACTTATCATTTCTACATATTTATTATGGATCAGATCTACAAAGACACTAAACACTTAGTAACAGGTAGAAAATAGTTAAATTGTGCTTAATTTTCTTTAGACATTTCAGGTTGTTCATACAGGGGTTGGACAAAATAATGGAAACACCTAACATTGTGGCATCATAGAAGGTGTTTCCATTATTTTGTCCAACCCCTGTATTTGTTCAGGTTATTCACATTTTATTGGTACATGATAGTTTGCAAATGTTAATATTTTCATAATTTATTGTAATTTTGTGCACTAAAACAAAGAAAAATTTGAAGTTGTCATTATTTATACGCATAGTGTAAAATGATTTTTTTTCCACCTCAAACCAAAAAGAAAATATGAAGTCATTATTTTTTGTAGATTATTATGCTGTTATTATTTTCCTGTAGATCATATTGGTCTGCATGTGGAACCTGAACTAAAATGAGTTCCACAGCCTTGACTGTGGAATTTTTACACTTTGCAAATTCATCCCAGGGGCCGCATTGGAACCTTTGGCGGGCTGCATTTGGCCCCCGGGCCGCATGTTTGAGACCCCTGTTGTAGAAGATGATGGTGTTTCCATGGTAACTACAGAGCCTCTGAACGCCCAAATGGGTCATATCTAATGACCATGAAAAGACGACAAACTGTATTTTACACCAATTATTTACACGTATTCAATTTAAATATTTTCGATACTTTTTGTCGCTGGTGGATGTTTGGGTTTTTAAGGGTCAATTTCAGTTTGATAGTAAAGGAAAACAATCGGATGAGCTGTTTCTGTCAAAAAAATGTAACAGTAAAGTCTAAGAACCAACGTTACACAATGAAACGCATCAACAACGTCCTATTCCGAGACAATATTCCCATTCATTTTTCCCAACTCTGGTAAATTAGATCATCGAGCATCGAGAGGAAAAATGGGTTGGATGAGAAAACGAGGGGGATGGAAGCGGAGAGTGGGAATAGATTGACAGGAAAATAGATGAGTTTGAACAAGAGGCCGAACAGTGACGAAGGAATGAAAGAGGTCAGGATGACAGAGGGTCATTAGCAGAAAACAGGAAAACACAACGAGATTAGAGGAGAACGATGGACGGGTGGAAGACGACCTAGAGCAAATAGTCCCACCGATTAACAGCTCGCAATTAGCAGAGAACGTAAATGAAAGAGGCAGATTGAAGCTGAGCGCAAAAAAGAAAAAAAAAAAGAAAAAAGGAAATGAATGTGAGACGGAGGCTGGAAGTGTTGGGATACAGTAATTGGGAAAGGAGGAAATTAGTCTCCAGAGCCGAGAAATTCCCAGTTTGTTTACAGTGTGAAAAGAGGCTGATTGGGTTTACATAAGCGCCTGTGATGAGTAAAGGCATGGTGGCGTGATGAGGATGATGATGATGATGAGGATGATGATGATGATGATGATGGCCTCTGGTGCTTCACTCGTCTCACTCATGACTAACTAGAGGTTTATTTTACTCGAAGATACTCCGGAATGGAATTATACTGATGCAGGCGCTTTACGACATGGGCTAGGTCTGTTATGACATCATTCACTATATGGACAAAAGTATTGGGACGCATTGAATTAATGATTATTAATAATAGTTTAGTTTAAAGGGTGGGTTATCATCGATTTTAACAACGAGGATAGGCTCCGTTTTATTAGCTGTGGTGTTAATGTTTACAGTGAAGATGGTTGAAACTGAAAAGTCGTCATATTATTTATGTGTTTTTGTAAAACTGGCCATTTACAGTCCTTTATAAAAGTCCAACATCAGGTTTGTTGGTTTAGTAAAGTTCTAATGACCACATATATGTATTTCTCAGTCTCTGTTTTAACCCATAAAGACCCAACCATCCAGCATGGACTAAAAGCATCTACTAATATAAACTGTTTAATAACATCTGATCTACTAAACCACAGGTGTCAAACATGCGGCCCGGGGGCCAAAACCGGCCTGCCAAAAGTTCCATTTTGCTTTTGCATTGGAAAGTGCAAGTTAGGGCATGAAACTCAAAAATGATATCATAATAATCTATGAATAATGACATTATCAATTTTTTTCCTTTTTGATTTAGTGCAAAAAACATTAAATTAAGAAAATATTTACATTAAGAAACTATCCTTTAACAATAAAATATCAATAACCTGAACAAATATGAACAACCTGAAATGTCTAAAGAAAATCAAGTGCGATTTTAACAATATTCTGCCTGTTACTAAATGTTTTGTGCCTTTGTAGATCTGATCTGTAATGCATATGTATAAATGATAAATCGAGGCATAATATTGATAAAATTGTACTTATATTTCTTAACAAATTTCATTTTTGTCAGGTTTCTCACATCATTTTTGTTTGGATAGTTTGTAAACGTCAATATTGGCATAATTGAATGTCATTTTTTGCACTAAAACAATTTGGAGTTGTCATTATTTATTGGCTGTCATTCTATTATTTTACTGGTCCGGCCCACTTCACATTAAATTGGGCTGAATGTGGCCCCCGGAAGAAAATGAGTTTGACACCCCTGCACTAAACCTATTAATAAGTATAAATAATTGGTGTAAAATACAGTTTATCATCTTTTCATGATCATCAGATTTGACCCATTTGAACGTTCAGAGGCTCCGTTGTTACCATGGAAACACTGTCATCTTCTACAACATTGATTCACCAGTAAAACCCATGGAGTTGGATCAACGACAGTGGATGGAAACACTGGGTTTATGTTCAGTTAATGATATATTTTGCTGAAAAAGTCAGTTTTTCTTCAGTTTTCTTTGTTTTGATATAATAACCTTTGAATTTAATCTGAGCTTTAATGAAGATTTACATGATCAGTGAATTAAATGTAGAAAAATACCAGATTTTTACAGTAAATAAAGAGGATAATGTTACAATAAATGGTGATAAATCACTTAAGAAAGGTTGAATATAGAGGGACAAATCGTTTGGGAGCTGACACAAAAACAGCACTAGGTTTTTATGGGTTAAGATCTAATGTGTATATACACTATATAGACAAAAGTATTGGGACACGTGTCACAATATAGTTTTATATTGTGATAAATATCATTGTATTGGTTAGGTTTGCTTTTGGTTAGTCTTTGCTTCCAAAATGCCTCAGAGATGGTTTTGGCTTAATTTTTCTTCAACATTTTTTTTCCATGACTATGATTGTAATTGTTCTATCTCTGAATTTCTATAATATTTGTCATGCTCTGACTGTAAATAGTAATTTTCTACCACAACTAACTATCTACTTTCTTCACCTCTAACTAAGGAAGAAAAAACTCCCATTAAATTTTAAATAAATATTGATGTTTATTAACTATATAGACATAAGTACTGGGACACATCCTGTCTCATCCTGTTCATGCTGATTTGACATAAAAACATCAATATTTCCTCATCATCAATGCAATGCAATTTATCATAATCATATAAACTATATTATGCCATTAGTCATTATTGTTTTGTAGCCCAGACCCCTGTTAGAAAAGAAACACCTGAATTCAATGTGTCCCAATACTTTTGTCCATATAGTTTAGTTCATACTGTTGCACCTTAAAAACAAAATCTAAGCTTTTTTGCTATTACATACTGAGTTCGCTGACAGGTTTACGAATACTTTACACAGAAAATCCCCTTGGTCGTATTGTTTTCCCTCTCGTCAACATCGACATACATGACATATTTCATGGATCTGAGGTGTTGTAATAGACTCATCCATATTTCAGATGCTGCTGATAACTCAAGTAGACTGTGCTCACAGACTAATGTCTTGCCTCTTCATGCTTGGTGATGATAATTATCAGCCAATGTTCCCTCTAATGAAGAGTTCAGAGAATATGACCGGGTTTTGGGGGGGGGGGGGGGGGGCTTGGCTAATTTTCGGAGTATATGAGCTGGAAAGATAAAAAAAACTGCTTCAAAACGGAGATTCAGTGTCATTTGTGATTACTACAGAAATATACTCTCTTCTCGTATGTTTTACTGTATAGTTCACTGTACTGTTTGACCTTTCGTGTTCAGGAGTTTTGGGATTTCACCGTGTTCAGTTCTGGTCGACCTGTGGCCTCTGTGGAAGGTCCTCAAAGGACTTTCATTGAGTCGGAGCCAAATGATTTATGTTCATGCAGGTTGCAGCAGGAGACCAATGTCAGGTCGATGGTTTACTCCATTACTTTGGGCTGAAACACCGTATGAAACACCACATTCTCATTCCCCACTCGTTGCACACAGTGGGGGTGCTAGCTTGAATGGTACCCTCTGCCAGACGCCCCTTTGTCACCTCCCCTGCGTCGCAAATTTTTTTCCGGGGAGGTGACGTCCTCCACATACAGGTCCGTCTTCGTGGTACTTTTACAATAACGTATCACACACCCCACCCACCCACATTTTTTCAGGGGTGGGGGGGATGGCAGGAGGCTGATGCTGCTGTTGGTGGGGGTTTGTTCAAAAAAAGTTGAGAAACACTGCATTACACAATAGAAAACCATTTCACTTAGTAATTTTTTTAAAATTTTTTATATAATGGGGCATGTTGCCACCCCCCCACAATGCCTCCCTGTGCGGCCACACATAATGCACATGCCATGAACCACCACTGGTAGCACATTAACGTAGGGTGTCTGCTAATCCTGAAAAAGTCTTAAAAGGGATTGTCCTAAAAATTTAGAATTAACGCTTAAATTTGACACTTATGGTCTTTAAAATCCCATAAACACAAATAAATGATATTTGTTATATTTTCTTTGTAAATCTTTGTACAGAATTTGTCAAATGTGTAATTAGCGTTGATCATTTTATTTAATTTAACGTAGATGGGAATGAGTGGAACCTCCAACAGTCCTTCATGGGTGGAGGGTTCAGGTATGAGTTTTAACAGCTTCAACGTCAGCAGCAGAAACATTAGTCAAAATGGAAATGTAACGTTAGCTGGATGTAAACATGGTTCAGACCAAGGTTACAATAGTTTTGGATTTTTCGTTCTAGTTTAGTTTTATTTAGTTTTGACTTTTTTTCCTCTAATTCAGTTACTTATCATTAGTTTTCAGAGCAGGTTTGCTAGTTTTTATTAGTTTTCATTTTTTTCTAAATGCTTAGTTTTAGTTTAGTTTTAGTATTAATTTTAGTTTTGTCGTATCTTTTATCTTCTTCGCTGTCGTATTTAAATAAATCCCAGACAGGACTCTGCTGCTTTCTCCCAACTTTAGTCTGCATGTTTCCAGGTAGAGTGGGGACCAGAAGACGACTCTAAACCACAAATGATGAGAAGTGACGGACCGTGAAGTGTCGTGTGGTGCTGCTAGCTAAAATTGCTGGAGCAAAATAAATTGCTTTCGTATCAATTCAACATTGACAAAGATGAAAACGAAGGGAATTTTATCCAGAATTGTTATCCATTTGTTAGGTTTATAAGCACACAATACAGTTTCAGTTAGTTATTGTTTTTTTCTTTTAATTATAGTTTTTATTTATTTCAGTTACCGAAAATGTTTTTTCAATTCTAGAAGGAATGTTTCCAGGACCCAAAAGAGTTTGTTCGAGGTGCTCTTTGGAAAAGGGATTCATAAAGTAGATGACAAACAGGAAGTCATCTATTTAACCATGGATGTTGGACTCAAACTGTCCAACAATGCATCATGAATAGTGGTGACCATGGCATGTACACTACCTTCTGTGAGCAATCCCACAATGCAGTGTGTTGTATGGATGAGAATATCTGTTGCATAATCCCTCCAGTATCAGCTGTGATGCGAACTGTGTCCAAATCCTCTGTTGGCCGTTGACGACTGAGTGAACGTCCATGGTTTCCATCCCATTGGAAGGATTAGGCTCAGAACATTCTAGAGACCAACGCCAATTAAATGTCAAAACTGTAAACGTATCTAAATCACTTTTCCTGAGCTAATTCATGCCTTCGTCAAGATTTATTCGTAACTTTTTTTTTTTTTTTTTGAGGGGGGGGGGCTTAATTTGGGTTTCTTGAGCTTTTTGTGTGCAAATGTGTTAACAAGAGTCTAAAATAATGTGAAATTCTATACTTTTTATTGAGAAATGTGTGATGTTCTTGCCCGAACTATATGTATAAATCTTGCAGTTTGACCAAAGATGCTGAGAAAATGTCTGAAAAAGTCATAAATCATCTTCATCAAACCTGTAGATACTGCAGATTACCCTTATGATCACTGTAGACATGATAAATAAACCCATCCTAGAGCATTGGTTCCTAAACTGATCCTCTTCTTGGGTCTTACTTATAACTTATAAAAACACATCACATATCTATACGTTTCATGTCCCGTCCATACTGTTACATCACTTTTGTCTCCTTTCATCATGTTCGTTGAACGTCGTCATTTTCATCTTGTTGCATCATGTCTTATTTTGTCTTTGACATATGATGCCTCTGCTTTGTATTTTACATGGTATCTTCCAGAAAATGCTTTCCTTTGGTTTTCATCAGGAAAATAATTCATATACCATGGATATAGCTGAAGCCCCACCCCTTCTGTTGTACCCAATAGGACCAAAACATGGACGACGGTCAATGATGAGAATGGAATTATGCCACTATTTACACATAAGATGTTTGTACGAGTCAAGTAAAGAAGCAGTTTGTGGGAAAGATAGTGAAGAAACATCTAGTTCAGTGGACTCCATCTTTAGTCGTATGTGATGCACTCCACCAAAATGATGTTAACCTGGTATATTTCATGTCATTCTTTGAAGAGTTTGGTGAAAAAATGTTAAAAGCATAACAACCTGAGACTTTAACCCTTTCATGCATGAATTATGAGAACCATAATTAAGATTTTTTTTCCCTTAGTGTTTTTATTCCTTTTAAGGCGTGGAAAAAAAAGTGACTGAATTTTTTTTTAACTTATTTTTCATGGAGTTACAAAAATGTCCACTCAGCTGGATATCATGCATTTAATTTTAGAAGCAAAGAAACATGTATTTATCGATATACTGTGTGAGAACTGTGAAATAAAAACGTTTACAATGCTGCTAATCTGATTTTTTCTCACATTTTTACATACTCCAACACTAGTTATTACTCACTTCATCGAGATGATATGCAAAAAAAATAAAAAACAACAAAAACTTAAAAAAAAAAAAAAAAAAACTTTTACACTCAAACATGTTAGTGCAGATTATGTACATCTAGAACAGCAAAGTTACAGCAATGGTATGAATTGCACTGTATGGGATGATGCAAAAGCGTCCACTGTGTTGGCTGATATGGAACTAAAACAACAAAATCCATGAAAATGCAAGAGAACAGCTGCAGAATAACTGTCCACTGTAGTGACCAGTATGCATGAAAGGGTTAATAGCTCTATTTAAACATCATATGTTTTACCTTATTTTTTGACATTATTTATTATTTTGTAGGTTTTTTTTTTTTTTGTTTTTTTTTCATTTTATCCACTGTCATTGATCCAACTCTATGGGTTTTACTGGTGAATCAGTGTTGTAGAAGATGACAGTGTTTCCATGGTAACTACGGAGCCTCTGAACGTCCAAATGGGTCATATCTGACGACCATGAAAAGATGAAGAACTGTATTTTACACCAATTATTTACATGTATTGATAGGATTAGTGGATCAACAGGTATTGAACACTGTATGTCAGTTGATGCTTTTGGTCACCGGTGGACGTTTAGGTCTTTGAGGGTTAAAATGCCTCCTGATTCTGGTTTGCAGGTCCATTCAACTCAAAGCTGATGGACGTTTTGATGGCCATTGAGTTTATCTCCAGCAGCCCTCTACCCTAGCCTTTGTGAAGTGTCATGAGTGGAAGTCAGAGCTGTTGACATTCCCACTCATGGGTCAGTGCTGGGTCACTGTGACTGATGCAGCGTGAAGAAATTCATAAAGAAACACCGACAAATGGACCGGTCTGAAAAAAAACAAACAAATGAAAAGCCTCGCATGGGCAGCCTCGCCTCCTCTGTGTGTTTTAATAAGCATGTCTGAGAGGGCCGCTTTCATTTCAGCGCCGTCTCTCATCCTGTGGCCTGAGGTTTTCACATAAATCCAGTCGAGAGCTCGCCAGTGTTTTTAAAGTGCCACTTCATGCTTCACTGTGGCCTTAACGCTCGAGTTACGACCACATACATCTACATAGATATTTTCCCATCTGTGTGCCTGATAGCCTACCTTTAAACTTCTACAACTTGACATGATCGCAAAGACTTTGTGTGATACAAGTGTTTTCCAATTTTCTGTCTGTATTTGTATTTGCATTTAAATGGATTCGGTTTGTCAGATGTGGGATAAGGAAACAGGAAATGAAATAAGGCTCAGTGAAAACATGTCTACTTGGCACTTTGATTGTTTTGGGGGATTTCAGAAGTCCTGCAACAGAAGGGCCTCACCAGTGTCTAAATTATGCTAAATGTTTTTTTAGCTGGTGAAAGGTCTGGACTGTAGGTGGGCCACTTCAGGACCTGGACTCTTTTACTACAAACCCTTCAGCTATCCCTTAAAAAGACATGTTTTGGATGGAACACTGTTGATCTAAAACCTGTAGATACCTTTCACATTGATGTTGTCTTTCCAGATGTTGAAGCTGCCCATTCCATATAACCTAATGCAGTGTTTTTCAACCTTGGGGTCGGGACCCTACATGGGGTCACCTGGAATTCAAATGGAGTCACCTAAAATTTCTAGTAATTGATAAAAATGAAAAAAAAAACAAAAAACAACTTACTAATAAAAAATACATGGTGAGTTGACGGAGACAATCCCAAGCCATGAAAGACATGACAAACTGTGAGGCTGAAACTGAAGCACTGTGGTTCTGTTTATCTGTCAAATGTTCATTGTGGTCGGTTTCAGATGCTGCAGCTCTTTCATAATTCATAGTTTGAGTTCTTGTTTGTTCAGTATTAATTGTCAGCCTTATAAATCCAAGCTGGACTGACTGTACATATCCTGACCAAGGAAAATCAAATTCTCCCTTTGTGCAGTAATCTACACCTGGATTTTCTGCCTCCGTCCAGAATAATATACATTATATAGACTAAATGTCATCTAAAATTAACGTATGCTTGTAACATAGTACAGCAAACTATTACATGATCAAAAACAAATTAATTTTAGCAAAAAAAAAAAGAAATCAGAAATCAGAAATTTGTGATGTTAAAATGGGGTCATGAGACAAAAAAAGATTGGAAACCGCTGCACTAATGCATCCCCATACCATCACAGTGTGCATAGTTTCCAGAAATAACTTCTCATTCTGATTGGTCTGACCTCAGATCAGTTTTCCACTTAATTTCACTCCATTTTAATGAGCTTTGGTCCAGAGAAGATGGCAGCATTTCTGGACCGTGTTCATGTATGGCTTCTTCTTTACATGATAGTGCTTTTGTAGATGTGATGATTGATAATATCTGGAAGTGTTCCTGAGCAACATCCTCTGATTTCCATTATAGATTCATGCCTAGTTTTAATACAGTGCAGCCTGAGGACCTGACAATCACCCACATCCAAGATTGATATTCAGCTTTGTCTCTTGTGATTCTATTATTTTCTCTAGATGATGAGATATTGCTCCACATTTTGTAGGCGCATGTTTTTCTCAGATTGGTGAATCTCTGTCCATTTTTACTTCTGACAAACTCTCCCTCTAAGATGCTCTTTTTATGCCCTGTCATATCACAGATCTGTTGCCAATTAACCTCATTAGTTGCTAAATGTTCTTCCAATTCTTTCTTTTTGGAACTACTTAGTTTTCTAGGGTTTTGTCGCTCCCATCCAAACTTTTTGGGAGGTATGGGGGCACGTGCTACTGCCATCATATTCTAAATTACCTTACTCGATAGAGCATATATTTACCTCCGCCAAGGAGGTTATGTTTTTGCCAGGGTTTGTTTGTTTGTCTGTTTGTTTGTTTGTTTGTCTGTCCGTTAGTGTGCAACATAACTCAAAAACTTATGGACAGATTTGGATGAAATTTTCAGGGTTTGTTGGAAATGGGATAAGGAAGAAATGATTAAATTTTGGTGGTGATCGGGGGTGGGGGGCCCACGGGGGGGGCCACTGATCAGCCTTGGCGGAGGTCTGCGCTCTCCGAGTGCTTCTAGTTAAACATTTTTCCATCTATGTGCCTGATAGTCTGTCTTAAACTTCCACCACTTAACCCTTTAACGCCAAACGAGTTATATTTGATACATGAGTTTTGAAGCCCTCTGCATGATCAGTGTGATGTATTTTTTTTCTTGAAAAACCTGACGTATACAATTAGATACATGCAATACACAGATAATCCACCGGGGGGAGGAATTTGTTCACCAGAGGCCTTTCCAGTGACACTACAAGATTGTTATTAATGAGGAAGGAGGAAGAACTTTGTCTAAAAAATAAGTTCTTATATCTCACTGAAAAGTTACTCTTCAGGTGATTTCATTTTATTTAAGTGTGATGAGATATTTTGACCAGAAATGAGAAAAATGCACTTGGTAAGATTTAGATTTTTGCAGTGTGTCATTAATGAGGAAGGGGGCAGAACTTTGCCAATTTTGAAAAGGAATTATCAATTTGTTAGACATGTTTGTGTTATATTATGTTTTTTGTTTGTTCAAAAATAATAATATTTGAGCATTGAGACCCAATGTGTCAAATATGATACAAAATTAAAACTTATACATGAAAACTGATATTTGAAAAATTAATTTTTTGGTTGTTCAGAGGGACCAATAGAGGCTCCAGTTTCAAAGAACTGGAATTGTCTGTCAATGATTTAATGATTCAGGCTTTACAGGGTTAAGTGATTGCAGAAAGTTAGTGTGATACAACTCTTTATCCAGTTCTGTGTCTATATTTGCATATAAATTCAGCTTTTCAGATGTGGGGTAAGGAAACAGGGAATGAACCATGTCTCAGTGAAAACATTTCCATTTGGGACATTTATTGTTTTCGAGGATTGAAGCGGACTCACCAGTGTCTGAATTACAGTCACTGAAACTCTTTTGTTTGGTTGAGAACAATGGCTGTCACAGGAGATGTACTGTGGTTTATTTGTTTTGTGCAAAAGTTTGTTTGCTTTGGTCTGAATCACTTGATCATTTCATTACCTGTAAAAGAGGTTTTGTCTAAAAAAAATAAACAACACCTGGAGCCCTTGTGACGACTCCAGCTGGTATTTCAACTACTGTCAAAGTCAACAGTCCTTTCATGGTTGTCACATCCTTCATAGACCAGATAAAAGTCCTTCCTAGAAATCATTACATTTGTTCATTAAACAGTCTAACAAAAGCAGAGAAGGTTCCACTGTGGAAATCAGTAGTTCTGTTTTCCCTTGACACACAATAGTCGTATTGAATAGAAAATTAATAAATGTATTTCCAAGGACAATAATCAAGGTGAAGCAGCTTTTATCTGTTCTGCTGCAACATGAAATGAACTTGAATCATAAAATTACCACAAATGTAGATATTTTTTTAAAATACAATTAAAAACATCTCTATTTTCATGTGCCTGATTGAAATCTTAATTTTTGTATCAGTGTTGGATGTCTCTTTATTAAGATTTGATCTATTCTCTGCTTTCTTCTATCTTTTTCTGATGTTATTTTCCTCTAGATGTTCCTTTTATTCATCTATCATCTCAGTGATCTGTCTTTGTGTATGACTTTCTCTCTATAATGCAAATTAACCTGCCTTGTCTTGTCTAATAAGATTATCTGATAATTAGATCTGATGCGTTTTGCTCTGGTGAAGCGATCGTCTCTTTTTTTATTCTTCACTGAGATTTTATTTGTGGTTGTGGTCGGATCTTTTTGTTGTGCAGAGGATTGCGGGTAGTTGAACAGTACCAAGGACACCAAGGAACTATGGATACAGCCTTGAAAATTCAATGAAGAAAGAACTCAAAAGACTCAGTCCTCTTTAAAATTTTGGACTCTGGAATGGTCCTCCAGTGAAATCTGATAATGCACTGGAAAAAATCTAAATCTTACTAAGTGTATTTTTCTCATTTCTAGTCCAAATATTTCATCACACTTAAAATAAGATGTAATCACCTAAAGAGTAACTTTTTAGTGAGATATAAGAACTTATTTTTAGACAATAGATCTCGAAAATCTTATTTCAAGAAATCTTACCAAGATAATTTTCACTTGTTCCATTGGCAGATTTTGTTGCTTAATTCAAGATGTTTTTTTTTTTTGCTTAATTCAAGCAAAAAAATCTGCCAATGGAACAAGTGAAAATGATTTCTTAAAAAAGATTTCTTGATTTACAATTTTCAAGATCTACTGTCTAAAAATAAATTCTTGTATCTCCCTGAAAAGTTACTCTTTAGGTGATTATGTCTTATTTCAAGTGTGAAGAGATACTTTGACTAGAAATGAGAAAAACATACTTGATAAGATTTAGATTTTTTCCAGTGTGTAGTGTTATGTAAATTACTTCAAGGAGCTCACCAAGACTCACCAAGCTAATGCTAACACACTGAAAACACACATCACTCTGCTAATAAGTACTGGAGCCACCAGGTAAATGCTACTTCATTAATGTTATGGAGTTTAATTTGTTGTCGTTCTGCTATTTACATCCAAAGAAACACACAAAATCGTGTTAAATATTATGTACAAGGGGATTCAGAGCTGGATGTCGAGGTTTTACGGCTACATTTTTGTCTAAATTAGGCTCCAAAGCATATGTTCAGGTTTATCATTAAGGATAAAACATCATTTGGGATAAAATAGACTTTTTCACAACACGATCCATGTATGAAAGTCCTCTCAAAACGCTGTGCACTCATGTCCAAATATCCACTAGGGGAATCTACAACAGCCAGATGTGAAGTGCATGTGTCATTACATACACTCAGTTTGATGTAAATAACCACCATATGGTGTTCCCCAGGGTTCAAATCACATCTGCCTAAATGTTAACACGCACGCTAGTATTAAAAACAGTGACACTTTCTAATTAGCTGGGTAATTAGCAAACTAGCTGACAGTGTATGTCATGCAGTGCAAAATGGATCCTAATACTGGCTAATGTAGCTAAGTCATGCTAACAGAAAAGGGTTAATTAATCACAGCTAAGTATAATGATACATTTAAAAGGTTAAAAGGTTCAAGGTTAAATCGCTTTATTTTCCTTGTGGGGCAGTTCAGTCTCTGTATTTCACCCTTCAGTGTGTTAGGCAGTGAGCCGTGCACCTGTGAGTTGCATGGTTAATTTTCAAAAAGCACCGGCAAAAAAATTATCAGTTTATTGTTGTCTTACTTTGTCACGGGTATTACCACGTGGAAATGCAAGCAGTTGAACTATTACAGTGGTTCTCAATGGGGGCGGTACTCTGTGTAAAGACCAAGTAGAAGCATAAATTTGTTTTCGGCTGGGAATATCATACCCCCCCCCCCCCAAGCAGGCTGAAATTTTTTAGGAATGGGGGGGCAGCAGGAGGCTCATGATGTCGTTACACAGTTGTTTTTTTTTTACTCACCCTGTTCCTCAATTTCTGCCCAATGCACTGTCACCCATCCTAATACACACACAGGTCCTAGCATTAGCATTAGCATCAGCACATAGCACACATTGAAGGCACTCAGAGACCAACGCCAGATCCTCATCAATACCGTGGTCAAGCAGACTTAACCTATATGTACCTATATGTAATTTTTTTCATATTCGTCACAAAATAATTTGATATAATTTGGGGCTAATGTAGCTAAGTCATGCTAACAGTAAAAGGTTAATTCATTACAGGTAAATATAATGACACATTTTAAAGGTTAAAAGGTTAAAGGTTAACTTGCTTTGTTATCCCTGTGGGGAAATTAGGTCTGCATTTTACCCATCCTAATACACACAGGTTTAAGCATTAGCATTAGCACGTAGCACGCATTAGGAGCAGTGAACTGCCATCAAAGGCACTCAGAGACCACCTCCAGATCCTGACCAACACTGTGGTCAAGCAGACTTAACTTATATTATACCTACAGGGTGGGGAAGCAAAATTTACAATATTTTGAGGCAGGGATTGAAAGACAGTGTATGACCAATTAGTTTATTGAAAGTCATGAGAATTTATTTGCCACAAGAAAATTGACATAATAGAAAATGTTTTTATTCTATGTGTCCTCCTTCTTTCTCAATAACTGCCTTCACACGCTTCCTGAAACTTGCGCAAGTGTTCCTCAAATATTCAGGTGACAACTTCTCCCATTCTTCTTTAATAGTATCTTCCAGACTTTCTCGTAATAGTTTTGCTCATAGTCATTCTCTTCCTTCCATTATAAACAGTCTTTATGGACACTCCAACTATTTTTGAAATCTCCTTCGGTGTGACGAGTGCATTCAGCAAATCCCACACTCTGACGTTTGCTTTCCTGATTACTCTTATGGGCAAAAGTTTCTGAAAAGGTATGGATAATAGTGTTAGGTATGATTATGACATCAATATATGTTTGGTTTCAAAACAATTGACGTAGTGTCTGCTGAGAAAAAACAACTAAATGTTCATTGTAAATTTTGCTTCCCCATCCCTGTATATGTAAACTCTTTCATATTTGTCACAAAATGATTTGATATAATTTGGGGCTAATGTAGCTAAGCCATGCTAACAGTAAAATGTTTATTCATTACAGCTAAACATAATGACACATTTTAAAGGTTTAAAGGTTACAGGTTAACTTGCTTTATTATCCCTGTGGGGAAACTAGGCCTGCATTTTACCCATCCTAATACAAATACAGGTCCAAGCATTAGCATTAGCATGTAACACACATTAGGAGCAGTGAGCTGCCATTGAAGGCACTCAGAGACCAACTCCAGATCTTCATCAGCACTGTGGTCAAACAGAATTAACCTATATGTCAATTTTTTCTTGTCTCAAAATAATTTGAAAATAGTTTGTCTTGTTACTGTAAACTATTAACCAGAACTAACAGTGAATGTGTCTGTAAGGAAACAAGGTCTTTAGTCAGATGGGTCTGTTGGTATGTTCATAAAAAGATGACAAACTGCATTTAACACACATTTTTTTCATGTCCTGATAGGATTAGTGGATCAGTAGGTATTAAACAGTTTAGATCAGTTCATGGTTTGGTTTGATGGTGGGTGTTTGGGTCTTTATGGGTGAATGTGTTACTAATTCCTGGTCAAACTCTGCTTTATTCTCCAAACAGCCTCTAATCCACCTATGGAAGGATCTTCTTCCAGTCTTGGTTCATTTGTTTCTGTCCTAACACCAGTGCAGCTGATGTGAATCATATAAAGGGAGGAAATCAATTGACTAAAACCAGACTAAACAGCGTAGGTTTAAGAACACCTACTAATGCTCTTCATCCACCAGTCAATGTGAGAAACCCCTGAAAGGACTATGACCCTGAAACACCCCCGTGGACACAGTTCAGAGCTGAAAACTGACCCTAGGCTGCTCTTCTGCAACAAACTGCAGAGGCTGCATCTAATTCTAATTAGTAAATGAGGTCTTTTTATGCAGCTCACTGTAAAGAGCTGCTGATAGCATCTATGAATGTATGAGAGGGCATTACTCTTTACCCGCTGGGTTAATTTAATTGATTTTTCTTTTCTTTTTTTTTTTTTGGTTTATTTATTGCTCAAAGCTACTCAGTCTATGGTTGTAAAAACTGAACTGTAAAACAGGAATTTAATGGACTGAGTAAGCAGGTGATGAGGTCAATGCAATGGTTTTAAACTGGTTTTAGTCCAGTTTTGCTGTGGTTTCAGGTTGAGATTATGGTCTGTTTTGGTGTGTAGTTCTAATTTATGAGCATAAAAAATATTAGACCACCCTGGTTTTCTTCAATTTCTTGTTCATTTTAATGCCTGGTACAACTAAAGATACATTTGTTTGGACAAATATAATGATACTAACAAAAATAGCTCATAATAGTTTAATTTCAGAGCTGATACCTATCCATTTTCCATGTTTTCTTGATAATAACCAAAATCATTTCAGTTCTTACATTAATATCTATGGCATTGTACTGACAAAAACAGTGCTTTTAGGCATTCGATGTTTTCTTTTCTGTCTGTTTTAGTCACATGATACACACAGGAGTTAGTACTTGATTGCATAACCTTTGTTTTTGATGACTTTTGATGGTCTAGTAATTTTTTCCGTGACTGTAGAAGCTGGTTTGCAGAATAATGAATGTAGTTTTTTGCTGAATGATGTTAATTTTAATCACCTGCGCTGATCCAGTTCTGTAAATAAGTCACCATAGATCTTCCACACTGGACCTTTAAAACATCCAATCCCTGTTTAGAAAATAATAGTATATTTCTTGAAGAACTTCAGCCGTTTGACAGTGGACACCAACAGCATAAGTTTTTTGTAAAGTGTGAGGATTTATTTTTTCATCCCTAACTTTGCAAATTACACCTTTATAGTGAAATATCATTAGGGAACCCATCAGATCTTTAATTGATGTTAAAAAGGAGGCCGTTTGTTAAATTAATCACACTGCTCCAGGCTTTATCTCATGTCTGGATAGAGAAACACTGAACCACACTGTGGAAAATGAAATGTTTTAATGACTGTTGCAACAAGAAAATTAGACGATGAAGCAATAAAAAGTGTTGAATAATGAGAATCTAGGTCGAGGATAGTGATTTTATTTGAGTTCTTCAAGCATTTGTCATTTAAACTTAATGTTTGAACAGTAAGAAAAGATCTTTTCCATTGACCTCAGTCAGATTTGGTTCATTTTCCTCCACAGAGGAATATCAAAAACACACCTGTGTAATAAAGTAATGACAGTCATTGTACATGAAGTCAGAACTAGAAACATTCTGGTGGTGAAACGAAGAGACGAGACACCAAACTGGCTCTTTGTTATGTTTTTTTTTTTATAGAAACCACTGTGTCTGTGTTCGATTAAATCTCCCTGGGTTGAGAGTGAGAGGTGTGTGTTACTACAACTCCATCATAATGTGATTTATTTTTGCGGCGGTGGAGATGGTTAACAGTGAACTGCAGAGAGTCGGGGAAATGAAAAAATGATTTTCTCCTGGAAATTGCTTTACTCCTGACTGTTTAGTGAAATGCCTCATCTCCCATGTTGGAGTTTACAATCATGAACACGAACCAAGACGTCGACGTACCACTTATTCAAGGCTGGACTCCCAGTACAATAATTGACCTTGTTACCATGGCGACAAACACAGAGACTAATCAGTACAGGAGATGAGTTGGGACAGATCTGCCCTATGTTGTCATTGTGTGGAAATATTGAAAGTGAACTGAGTAAATTAAGCATTTTTTCCCCCATGCATTTATTTCCGATGTGTCATCTGATTTGACCTTTAACCCTTCATTTTCTTTATTTTCACATAATATTGTCAAATCTAACGCTAAACTAACACAGCATCTTGATGATGAGACAAACACATTCCAATTATGAACATTAACCTTTCACTGACTTAACCCTGTAAAGCCTGAACCATTTTTTTTCAAATATCAATTTCCGTGTATGAGTTTCAGTTTTGTATCATATTTGATACATCGGGTCTCAATGCTCAAATATTGTTATTTTTGAACCAACAAAAGTATAATATGACACAAACATATCTAACAAATCGGTAATTCCTTTTCAAAACTGGCAAAGTTCTGCCTCCGTCTTCATTAATGACACACTGCAAAAATCTGAATCTTACCAAGTGTATTTTTCTCATTTCTAGTCAAAATATCTCATCACACTTAAAATAAGATATAATCACCTAAAGAGTAACTTTTCAGTGAGATATAAGACCTTATATTTAGACAATAGGAACTGGAACAGAGTGACCCCACTGGAGTCTCTTATCTTCGCACACACATTCCACAATTATTACACAGTTCATGCACCCCCCGTACCCACATTGTCCCATTCACGTCTGCTGTCAGCATTTATGTTCACGCTGTCCCCCAATTTCCCTACAAATTCATGAAAAAATTCCAGCATGTGTCCACGTGTAATGTGTGAAACTGTATGGTGTCTTATATTTGTGCTTTGCATTATCTTCTGTTCTTCACTGTAATTTCTGAAGGATTTGTGTTGGGCGCTTGCGCACACAGTGACCGGCAGTGAGTGAAAGCTTACTGCAAACAAACCTACCTTCGGGTACAAATAAAGTCAACTTGAACTTGTACTTGAACTTGAATAGATCTTGAAAATCTTATTTCAAGAAATCTTACCAAGATAATTTTCACTTGTTCCGCTGGCAGATTTTTTTTTTTGCTTAATTCAAGATTTTGATTTTTTTTTTTTTTTTTTGCTTATTTCAAGCAAAAAAAAAAAAAAAACAGCCAATGGAACAAGTGAAAATGTGTATTATAGTGTATTCTTTTGTGTATTTTGATGTATTTTTGTATAATGTAGTGCACTTTGGTGGATTTCTTTGGTGGATTTAAGTGTATTTTTGCACTTTTTGTACATTTTCATACATTTTAGTGTTTTATGTGTATTTTAGTGTATTCTTTTGTGTGTTTTTGTGCATGTTGGTGTATAATATCCAAGAGGCCTACTGGGCTATTGTTTTTGTGAATGTAAGGTCTGAAATTCAACCAAATACACTGAGAAAAATGTCTTGAAATGTGTTCCATTCAGCTTCATCCAACCTGCAAATACCCTGCTTTAGAAAAATCGATCAGAATCAGAGATGAAGAGGCAAATGGAGGATGCAGAAGCAGCAGAGGTGTGATGATAAACATCTTCAACAGGAACTATATGACAGGAGGAGAGGAAGGAAGGAAGGGCAGAGTTGTGCTGAGTGGAAGGACTCAACCATTACAGGAGAATATGTACAGTTGAACTTTAGCATCTTCAGTTCTGATGAAATGTCGCTGTGAAGAGCGTCAGAGTACCGGCGTCAACCTTTAACCGAGACCTTTACATCAGCGGCAGAGGAAATCTGGTGTTTATTAGAGTCACAGAGGACGTTGCATCTCTTCATTTACACATTCACAGACGGTAGAAGACTGGTGAGAACTGAACTGTGCCCTTCATTAGACTATGTTTGTCTTATTGACGGTATTACTGCACCCATTTTGACTATATGGACAAAAGTATGTGGACACGTTCGATTCAGGTGTTTCTTTTCTAACAGGGGTCTGGGATACAAAACAATAATGACTAATGTCGTAATATAGTTTTATATTAGGATAAATATTGCATTGGTTAGTTTGGTTTAAACTGTTATCTTTGCTTCCAAAATGACTCAGAGAAGATGGTTTTTACGTCATTTCTCTCAACATGGATTTTTTTTGTTTTTTGTTTTTGTTTTATCCATGACAGATTTTAAACATTGTGCCTCTGAATTTCTAAAACATTTTTCATGCTCTGATTGTAAATAATAATTTTCTACCACAACTAACCACCTACTTTCTTCACATCTCAGTGAGGAAGAGAAATCTCCCATTAAACTTTAAGGAAATATTGATGTTTAGAAACTATATGGACATAAATACTGGGACACATCATGTCTACAGCTGTAAGATGTTCTGTTCATGCTGATTTGAGATAAAAACATAAATATTTCCTCATCATCAATGCAATGCAATATGTATCCCAATATAAAGCTATATTATGACATTAGTCATTATTGTTTTGTATCCCAGACCCCTGTTAGAAAAGAAACACCTAAATTCAATGTATCTACATACTTCTGTCCACTTTCTACCACAACTAACTATCTACTTTCTTCACATCTCACTTAGGAAGAAAAATCTCCCATTAAACTTTAAGGAAATATTGATGTTTTTATCTCAAATCATCATGAACAAGACATCCTACAGCTGTAGACATGATGTGTCCCAGTACTTTTGTCCATATAGTTTACACTGACATTAATATAACGTTGTAAATAAGCTGCTCGTCTTCAGCTTCTGTCCGTTGGTTCTTCTTGTCTTCAGATCCTTTGTTTTCTTTATGGATTCAGAGTCTCATCCCTGCTGAGTGAATGGTCACTGTGTTAGTTTACAATGACATTAGCTTCAACTGTAAAATTGACTGAACTGTCAACCATTGAAGGTGTTGATCTAATCGTGATTGATTACAGATTGGGGTCAGGTCAGGTCAGGTCACCTTACCTCATAATAGAGAATCTAAGCAAATCGACATCTTCCCTATGCAGCTCCCATTAGCATACAGTTTTCATGCAACAGTTGGTTTGTGTACTTTGACAAAGTACTTTTAATTTCATTTATTTTATTCATGGTTGTGCATTTCATCTGCAGACATTCAATAACCATCAGGTGAACAAACATGTACACACCCATGTTCAAAAAGGAGCAGGATGAAGAAAACCTTATATTTCCTGCCCCCTTCTAAATAATACTAGCCTTAATGGTTAGCGATAAACAACTAGCTATAAAGTCATACTGTATAGAGTCAGACAAACCAAACAAAACACATCCAAAAATAAAACAAAATGAATACAAAACCAAGTGCAAAACTACATATCCAGAAAGTACAAAACAAACAAAACAGGGAAATATATACCTGATGAAATGATGCAAAACCATTAACATTACAACAATGTATGTAATATATGAGTGTGAACTAATACTATGTTATGTGTGGGTGTAGCCTTAATTTTTAAAATGTTTCTAATTTTATGAATGCTGGTATTTTACATCTCACCCAAGGGACAACAGTTCATTTTTATTTATTTATTTATTTTTGCTAGTGCTGGCACAGTTACAGTAATGTTCATTAAAGTGTACTGTCCCTGCTAAATAAACAAATACAAAAAATAAAGAATTACGATATCAGACCAAAATAAGTGAATAAATATGTCACAAGATGCAAAACAAATATGAATTATCATTATTATTATTATTATTGTTATTATTATTATTATCATTATTATTATTAGTTTATTTTGAGCATTTACAGAACACATGCAAATTCAAAATTCTAAAATCCTTCATCCACACTCGAAAAGGAGTGGGAAGAAGAAAAATGTATTTTTCATCCCACCCCCATTCTTATCATCAAATAACTTAACATAATAACATTTTAAATACTCACTCCTGTCCTTAGACTTCAAACCAGAAGAATGAACAAAACAGGCCTATACCCAATTAGAATAAACTCATTCAACAGTATTTACATTATAGAACCAAAATGTGTGTGAAAAATAGAAACAAAGTACACACCACGGGTAACAGTTAACCGTCAACTTACACTATAATAATTACAAACCAACAATGGTAAGAAAAAACCTACAATACCCCAAATGTTAAAGGGCAGCGCATACCTTAAATTATAATACGTTTGTTAAACTTCTCTCTGTGGTCCACATGTTTGACAGTTCTGTTACAGACTCAGCTGTAGGAAATCGGCTGTGCTAATCGTAAAAGGCTTTAACATAGATGGCGTTGGTGTTGGCGTTGGCGCCTCCTAGATCCACTGAGTCGTATCAGATGCGTTAACCCAGAGGAGCAGGAGGTCGTTACTGTGTCGTTCTGCAACAGCATCGTCATCCATCTGATCCGATAAGAGGCTATCGACAGGGTGAAGACGGGCCTGTGACGGGTGGTTAATGGAGGTCACGACCCCCAGAGCACCAGCACACTCACCCACCACCAGACTTTATTTACAAAAGGCAGGAACCAAACCTCAGAAGCATTCAGTCCAAACACAGACATGGTGTTTTTAATCTAAGTCTGAGCCTCGACTCTACAGAGAAAACACGAAAGAAATCAGATTAAATCAGATCTGAACGAAAGGTTTAGAAAATCTGAACCAAATACAACCTGTTTAATTTAACAGTAAAATGAATATTAGACATTAAAGTGTATTAAACTATAACAGTATGATATTACTGTAATATCGTCATAATATTAAACAGAAAATTCAGGTAATGGGGTTATTTTGTTCATGTAATTAATTAGTTTATTTGTTTTTCATCGTTTTTGTTTATTTTGTTTATTATTTTGATCGTTTTCATTCATTATGTTGATTCTTTATACAGGTATTAAATATTTTATTCATGCCTTTTCTTAATTTTGTTCAGTAATTTGTTATTTTTGTCTTTATTTGTGTTTATTTAGTTCAGGTCAGCACATATATTATATTATATTATATTATATTATATTATATTATATTATATTATATTATATTAAACTGAAGACTGTATTTCTTGTTTTCTCTGACTTGAGTCACTCTGAGAATCTGCCTCTTCAACATTTTATTGATCTCCAGAGTTCAGCTGAATCAAAAATGCAACATATCGAAGTGAGAGTCCATGTTTAAAGGTTAAGACAAAGATATTGGATGTTGCACTGTAAACAACAGTTTGGTTTTTACCTTTATTTTTGTTCTTTTATTTCATAGTGACAAAAGAGGCAAAAAAGGTCTGGAACTGGAGCTGGAGGTTTTATGAAGCTGAATTTATGACTTTTGAAGACATTTTCCCTCATTGTCTTTGGTCAAATTTCAGTAGTTATTATTATATTGAACCAGTCTGAACCATGTTTTCATCCAGTTAATGTTACATTTCCATTTGTCTGTGATTAATGTTTCTACAGACGTTAAAGCTGTTAAAGCTCATACCTGAACCCCTCCACCCATGAACGACTGACTGATGGAGGCTCCACTCATTCCCATAAGTCCAAAATACAGGTTCACTGGGTTCCACAATAATAACAAAAAATGAAAAAATTGAACACATATGAAGAAAAGAGGAAAAACAAACCCATAACTGTACAAAGAATCAACAAAAATGACCAAAATAATGAACAAAATAAAATCAATTAAAAAATAAACAAAATAGGCTAATCAACAAAATTTACAAAATAATATCCTTTGTAAAACAGACCTTTAATTCCAAGATTTAAGGATTAATAATCAATTTTATGTATAATTAAGGGCGTTTTGAAGGATTCACAGACAATGTAAATTCAGGACAGTTTCTACCTTTTGCAGATAAAGGTCACAGTCAGTAATTTGAACACTTCTGTCAGTCAGCCGTCAAAATGTTATGACTGATGGGTTTACCTTCGGTCTCAGATATTCAGGGTTAAATCAAGCACACTGTCAACAAAAAAAAAGCTGTAAAAAAACGTTAATATTCCGGCAGCTGGGGCACCAAGAAAATACTATTAAATAACAGAAAAAAAAAATCTCATAAAAATATGGTAATTTTCCATATTAAAACACAGTTTTTTGCCCTAACTGTACATGAGATTTTGCTTTTTTTTTTTTTTTTTTTTTTTTTTTTTTTTTTTTTTTTACTTTTTAATGTTTAATAAAGAACATTTACATGTATTAAAATAATCAAATTACCTATAAATATATATATATAAAGAATTTTCAAAGAGACTAAGGTGTACAATTCACTGATTAAAACTGTATTTGGACAGTTTATCAGTGCTTATACATGTTATACATTCACAAAAATACATTTATTCAACATTTTTGTTGTGAAATCTCATATAATTACACAGGATATTTGTCAATTAACAAACAAGTCATGTTAAACTTACAGAACAAATGCTTCTTTTATGGTTAATTGTAGTAATGCAGTAATTTCATCTCATTTTTTTTTTTGTTTGTTTGTTTTTTACAGTATTAAACTTTTAAAAATCAACAGTTTAATCTCATAAATAGAAAAGAAATATCTGCAAAATTCCAATATATTTGCAGATGTATTTTAACTGTATTTTTCTGTAAAAAAAAAAATTCTTTTAAAAAAATGGAAATTTTATGGTTATTCACAGTTACAGTTTTGTCACTTTCTTTTACATTTGATATGTAAAATCAGTCTATTTTTGTAATTTCATTGATATTTTCCTGTATCTTAAAAAAACAGTAAAAATCTGTAAAATAAACAGTAAAAATTCTGTTAAATTACAGATTTTTTTACAATGCAATTTTAAAAATGATTAAGGCCTTTTTAAGACTTTTTAAGGATCCGTGGACACCCTAGGTCCTAAAAATTCATCATCATCCTCATCATCCTCCTCATCATCATCATCCTCATCATCATCCTCATCATCATCCTCATCATCCTCATCATCATCATCATCCTCATCATCATCCTCATCATCATCATCATCATCATCCTCATCCCCCTATACTTCAGCCTCTTCATCTGCCCATTGATAATAACTCACTATTACCTGATAATTATGTGCTGTTACTTTATTATCACTTCTGCTTTAATGTACCTCTGGTGACTCTTATTTGATGATGACATTATGTATGAGTCTGTTTCAGGCTCAGATCCAGTTTATTACCTCCATTCCTTTGTCTACATCCATGATAAGAGCCTGTCTCTCCACCCTTTGGGACCATTTGACATCGTTCGACTTTAATTCTGACAGATTCGTGTTAAAGACGGCGTCTGCTGTGTCAGTTGTGTGAAACCTGACAGGTTAATTACCTATGGAATCACAGACAGTGGGATTAAAAACCCCAGAGTTGGATATGTGAGTGGAATGTCACACACAAGTGAAATGTTTAGTATGTGTCAGCTGAAAACAGCAGATGTTTGATTGGTTTGTTATTATACAAACGTGTGTGGATGAAGTGGTGAAAATATGTGTGTACATGTGCACTGACCTGAAAAAGACAAGAAGATTTCAAGATTTCAAAACATAAATATTTATTTTTGAGGGTCAGAAATGTGAACAATGTCGTACAGTCAATTATTACTGTAGACATGTATATATACGTACATACAGTATATACATACATATATACTATTAACTTATCTATTGTACTTAACCTGTTTAAGTTTCATTCTACCATTGAACTTTCCATTTATTTCTCTCTGTCTTACTTATTTTTGTTCATTTTAATTATTTTGCTGATTATTTTGTTCCTTTTTTTCTGAATTTCTGTTATTTTTATTGATTAATTTGGTCATTTATGTTCATTATATTTATTCTTTGTATAGTTATTCATTATTTTATTTCCTTTTCTTTCTTCATTTTGTTGAAAAGTTTGTTTTTGTCTTCATTTATGTTCATTGTGGTCCTTATTTGATGATTTGTTCTTATTTTGATTATTGCTTTGTTCATTTTGTTCATTATTGTTATTATTATCTTTTTATTTATTCTTTGCCCAGCTTTTGATTATTTTATTCATTTTCTTTCTTCCTTTTGTTAAATAGTTTATTTTTGTATCTTCATTTGTGTTCATTTTGTGTATTTTCTTCCTTATTTGGTAACTTTTATTGACTTTTTTGGTCTTTGTTTCTTCGTTTTGTCCATTTTTTCCCATTTTATTGTTCATATTGTTGTTTACTCGCTCTATTTTTGTCCATTCTCCACTTTCTTCTTCATTTCCTTTCCTCATTTTATTTAATAGATTGTTATTTATATCTTCATTTGTGTTCATTTTGTTTATTTTCTACCTTATTTGGTAACTTTTATTGATTTTTTTTGTTCTTTGTTTCTTCGTTTTGTCCATTTTTTTCATTATGTTTTTTTTTTTTTTTTTTTTTTTTTTTTTTTAATTTAACCTTTATTTACCCAGGCAAGCAACTAAGAACAGATTTTTATTTACAAATGCAGCCTGAATATATCGTTATATTGTTGTTTACTTACTCTATTTTTGTCCTTTCTCCACTTTCCTTTTTTTCCTTTCCTCATTTTGTTTAAGAGGTTCTTATTCATATCTTCATTTTGTTCATCTTCTTCCTTATTTGGTCATTTTGTCGATTATTTTGTTCTTTGTTTCTTTGTCTTATCAATTTCTTTCATTATATTGTTTATATTGTTGTGTATTTACACAATTTTTGTTCATCTTCTTCCTTATTTGGTCATTTTGTCGATTATTTTGTTCTTTGTTTCTTTGTCTTATCAATTCCTTTCATTATATTGTTCATATTGTTGTGTATTTACACCATTTTTGTTCATTTTCTTCGCTATAGTATCTGAAGCTTCAGTCCTTAGACTCGTTATGTGACGAAAGTCCAAAATTAACTCCGTTTTTCCACATACCTTCTTCAACTCTCGCCATCTGTTATCATATGACTGAAAATCCCACTCACACCTCAGTTTGTGTTTGTGTTGATGCTCATTATCCGTGACCCATCTCCTGGGATGATTGCTCAGCTAATTAACTGACACCTATACAAATGAGACCTGATCGCTGACCCATAACTCTCCTTCTACACATGATCGCTCGCTGCCTTCCATTTTTCATCAGTTTTCCGTGTTGATGCCATCTGTCCGTCTCCTCGTGGACGTCTCTTTGTCCTGGTTAATGTTGGATTCACTGCTACATATTCATTTTTTGCATGTGGGCGTTTCCGCATTGTTGTTGTTTTTCCCGTGAAATCTTAAAAAAAAACCTGGAACCTGACCCTCCTCATGTCTTCTTCTGTGTTTCTCTGCAGATCGTGGCTGAGTAGCAGATCTATGCGGATCAAGAGTTGAAGGAGGATCACCTGAGACTAGTGGTGAGTTTTCTACCCTCTACCTGGGTTTTCTTTGCTCCGGTTGTATTTCTGTCTCCTGGGACTCGGTGTAATTGGGCCAGACGGTGGAGGAGGCGTGGAGCATAAACCTTCTCAGAGTAGCTGAATCAGATTCACCTCCATCATGTCACACCATGGCAGACTTATCAGCTCAGATTCAGAGCCTTGTCTCGGAAATATAATTTATGTGCGATTACGACGATCCGGCAGCGGCGCTCTACTGACAAATGTAATCAGCGCCACAATATGTCCCGCGACTCCATCATTTTAAACAGAATGAAGCTCTAAATAAAGGAGTTGGAGTCAAGGGCGTCTTCAGTGAAACCAAAACCACAACAGTCCCTCAAGGGGCTTCACAGTCTGCACAGAATACAACCCACTGCCTCCTCACACCCCGAGGGCCAGATTTACAGAACAAGGCAAATAAGCACAAGGCCGCCATCCCAAAAAAAACAAAAAAACAGCAACAAAAAGCACAGATGGAGAGTACAGTTCTGCAAAAGGTCTACAGAAGCCCTGTTTATAGGAGAAGTGTCTAAGGAGACCGTCTCGTCTTCACCCCATCCATAATGACCGTGTTTTATTGGGTTTTTATCCAATCTGTCTTCTGTGTTTCCCTGGTGTTGTGGTTTGGCTGCACAGCTTTAACCCAGATTGTGAAATGTTTGAGATGGATGATCTCAGCTTCACCCAACGTCCCTGTGAACGCCAACAATCCATATGAAATGATGACGAACACCCCTCGAATGGTGGAAAAAACTACTTTGTCCAAACTACCACCAAAATGGAGAAGCTATAGCAGTAATTGGACAATTAATTTACTTATTTTTTCTTGTGGCCATCTTTTACAGTGTTTTATCTCATTGGTTGATAGGCCATGAGCTGTTGTGAAGGAACTGTGTCTGTCGTTGTCTTTGTCTTCCTTGTTGTTCGCAATTTCTTCAAATGTCTTCTTTTCGGAAACTACTTGTTGGATTCATTTCAAATTATATATCTAGCTTCCTTGAGACAATGTCTATCAAGTTTGTTGACAGTTTTGAGAACTTTAGATTTTTAAATTTTTTTGCGATTTTTTCGAATGATGAAAAATTTGCCTTGACTTATGATGGTCCATATTTTAATGGTTTATAATATGGAAATGGTAAGAGATATCAATATAGTTAGTATTGAGCACTGATAGGAACTCATATATGGACTTTCATTTGGGTCCATGACCTTTGACCTTGAGTGACAGTGAAGGGTCAAACTCAAGGTCACTAATGTCTAAATTTCAACAATCTTCTCCGAAACTACTGGTTGGATTTATTTAAAAAAAAAAAAAAAAAAGTAGCTTCTTTGGGATAATGTCTACAAGCACTGATAGGACGTCACATATGGACTTAAGTACCACCCACTTCTGTTGGGAGATTGAACTCCTGCATTCATACAACAGGACTCTAAGAACCTGACAACCTCACAAATTCAACTTGTTATTGATACTTGATAGAACATGACTGAGATACAGGGACATTGGTCCTATTTTTATCCAATCTGTCTTGTATGTTTCCTTGGTGTTGTGGTTTTGCTGCACAGCTTTAACTCCGATAGTGAAATGGTCGAGATGAATGATTGGAAAGTCTCAGCTTCATCCAACGTCCCTGTGAACGCCAAAAACCCATATGAAATGTTGACAACCATCCCTTGTACAGTAGAAAAAAACAGCTTTGTCAAGATCAAGACCAAGGCAGGTTGAGACCGAGACAAGACCAAGAGCAAGACTGTACATACAATAAAAAAAAATTATTAGAAGACGGAACAAAGTAAGAATTCTCTGTTTTAAGATTGATTTATAGTAACAGTAATGCAACAGACACTGCCTGCACTTTTTTCAAAGCATCACAATGTAGGAAATCTCAATTCTTAGCTTATTTTTCTGTGTCAAAAATCGAGCATCCATCACCTGAACAGCAGCTGTTTCATTCACAGAATTACAGCATTAAAAAGATGGAAACACACAGAGCCTGAATAAAATGCAATGACAAAACACTCAAACATCTCCACCATCCAAAACAAACCCATGAATATTTATGCCTTATTTTTTGTCACGGTTTTTGGTTCAGTTTGGTTTTGCGTGTCGTTTTACAGATGCATTCATTGTGGTTTTGGAAACCAAACTTTATTACTAACGGCTTTGTAGACATCACTGGTGTTGGACATGTGAACACGTTCTGCTGGTCTTCCTCAGTTCTCACCGGATATGTAAAGGAGGGGGTGGGGATGGGGGGAGTGTTGTCAATAACTGGTTGCTTTGAAATAGATCCTTTCTACTTTAATCAGTGGCAAATAACTTAACAGCAGTGGTCTCGACTGGTCTCGTCTTAAAATCCCGAGTGTGCACAGTCTGAGACCGAGACAAGACCGAGTAAAACTACACCCGAGGCAAGACGAGACCAAGACGGTAAAAAAGCAGTCGACCAAGACCGATCTTGAGTACTACAACACTGGTAGTTAGTAATGGAATGGAATGAAAAAAATAAAGGAAAACTTAACTTTTCCACAACATTTTCTGTACAGTCAACCTGAAAGTCAGTTTATACTCAGTTGGGATTGTTTTTTAAGGCAGCGTCAGCATTTCAGCATATTTCTCATATATCTTCCTCTTCAGTTGTCCCATTGGAGATCTGGGACAGCACAGGTCAAATTGTGGACAGTGAGATCCAGCTCCTGAAGCCATGGTACACTCCAAAGAACCAGAGGGCGAAGCATTGGCAGAAGTTTTGGTGCAGTGGGTTTAGCGTGACTCAGATGGAGGTTCTGGGTCATGTTTGATGGCCTCAGTAAATTCAGGAGGACGTGCTCTGATAACACTTCACTCCATCATTTCAAGTACATTAGTGCGAATAGAGAGCATTCCCTTTCTTCTACCACATGCTGTTTCCATGGCGTCTCCTCCGTGTGCAGCAATCGAAGCCACGTCAAGTGTAAAATGAGTTAAGACTGGGATTTTCTGCATTAAGTAACCATGAAATTAGTAGTCAATTGACTTGGGCTGGTCTTTAGATTTTTCATTGCACAAGGAATATATCAAAGTTGTCATGTCCATGTATTTTTAAAGCAAATTTTTAATTTGCATTATTAGTAAATCCCAAATGTAATTCTTTAACCCTTAAAGGAAAGAAAAGGCACCGCTGACCAAAACCATCCACTATCTAAACTGTTGACCCACTAATCTTATCAATACATAAAAATATTTGGTGTAAAATGCAGTTTTTCATCCTTTCATGTTCATCAGATATGACCCATTTGGATGTTCTGAGGCTCTGTAGTTACCATGGAAACACTGTCATCTTCTACAACATTGATTCACCAGTAAAAACCCATGGAGTTGGATCAGTGATAGTGAATGGAGACACTGGGTTTTTACCTCCAGCTAAGGACATATTGCACTGGAAAAGACAGTTTTTCTTCTGTTTTGTCTGTTTTGAATTTACTTTGTGGTTTTATTAGCATCATCATCATCAATAAATTATATATATATTGAAATTCCTGATTTTCACTTAAAAATGTATGGTATAAAACAATACATGATGTTAAATCACTGAGGAAAATTGTAATAGTTGTAGATCTTTAAGGGTTAATGCCAAATGTGATTTGTTCTGGCGCAGAAATACCTAAAAAAAAAACCTTTTTAATATAATATTTCATGGCTCATAATGTGTTTTGTTGACTTTGTTGCCAACCAGTGGTGTCACATGCCCTGTACTAAAATTACAATTTGGCATTACTTACAGATAAATATAATAAATTTAATGACATAACAGGAATCTATATCATTAAATGTAATGTGAATATTATCTGTGACCTCACAAATGTTTACAGCTTCACAGTTCTACTTCTATTGGAGTTAAAAAAAACAAAACAAAACAGAAATTACCTGCTGTGCATTGAAAGATGATGGATGATAGAAACCTCAGGAAGAGCCATGAAGTATGAATTCATCCTCAGAACAGACAATAATAAAAGCATTGTAAAAACACATCATGCACAGCTAGTACCAGAATAAAGAACAGTGATAGAAACACCATACATCTGTTTCATTAGCATTAGTTTTCATTAGTGAGTTCTCATGCACCTGCAGGAGGTAAAATACACGCAAAAGCATGTTTCTCTTCATAATGGAGATGAATGTGTGTTACCCTGAAGTGAAACATTTATGCATCATACAAGAATATTTCCTGCAGGAGTTGTACCTTTCAGGTTTAAGGTGATTTAACCGATTTTTTGAATATATTATCACAGTGAATGGAAGTGAAATGCCAGACTAGTTTTACCATGTAACACTTCTGCTGGGTCACACATTAGGCTTTTCAGTTCCTTTGTACAAGATGCAAATGCCTTAAAGAAGACTACATGTAATATTAAATAAACCAAATGAAGTAAGACCTAACTTTTTCCTGACTAATCTACTGCGGTTTGGGGCTAAGAAGGAAGGATTCAGTTGCATAAATTAAGTGAACTCGTTCTTTCTCACAGTACCTGTTCTGTTAGCAAAACATAGCAACATTAGCTCATAGTGTTAATACGATATTGGATTACATGGTCCTTTTTTTTTTTTAAAACCTTTATTTTTTCTATCTTTTACAAGGGTGACCTGGCTAAGAGGTCAGCACCACATGCCATGAAAGAAAAAAGGTTTTACAGTCAGATAATAACAATAAATTAAAACAAACAGTAATAATATTATAATAACAGAAAAGTTAGACAGTTTTTTAAAGTGCAGTTGATAAAGTGCAAAAATGTAGTTGAGGTCACAGCAACTTAAAAACACAGGCATTGTTCGATCGACTCTCGCTGTCTTGTCTGTAAGATGGAGCAAAAAGCTTGAAATGACATGAGTTCTGACATTTTCAGCTCCACTTGAAGTGTATTCCAGGCAAAGGGGGCGGCAAAGCTAAAAGCTCATTTCCCCAACTCAGTTCTAACTTTGGGTACATTCAAATAATACTGATCACAAGACCGTAAAGAATATTGACTGGAGGAAAGAGGATAGGTAAGATGGTACCAACCCTAGAAGAGCTTTGTAGGTTAAGGTTATCCAGTGGGTCAACCTTTGCGAATTCAAAGACGGCCGCTCAGCTTTAGCATACAGTTCACAATGACGAGTGAGGTGATTACAACCAGTAAAAAAGCATAGTGCACAGTAACGGTATTTAACGACTGTTTTTGCACCTTCTGGTTGTATTATAAGTCAATTCTTTATTCTGTTTGATTTATTCCATCGTTTACACATATGTTTGTAAGTTTAAAACTTAATATTATAGTCAGAGAAAATATGAGTTTGTTGTAAAACTGTTGAAGTATCAGACTGGAAAAACCATAAATATGAAAGACTACACCCCTGAAAGTTATGGATGTGACATCATCGTTACGGTCCACGATCTGAACCATTAAACCTCTTCAACATTTTTCCATCCCTTGACTTTGGAGATTGAGGTAAAATGTGTCAAGAAAGCAACTATGTTGTTTATAGATGCAGTCCATTGAGCTGTTTAACACTAAAACTGTCTTTACCACTAACTCTGACTTTCTTTGCTCATGAAATTGTCTTTTACTTTAACAAACATCATATGTGTAAAAGGTTAAACAATTTGTATGGGATTAAAAAAATATTTGTCTTCATATTTTTTCCTAAGTCAGGTCCCATGATGCAAAATATTTAGATTTTGCTTCGACATCAGTACATGTCTGCGTCCTAAATGTGTTCCTGCTGACTGCAATCTAATGCACTGACCTAAAAAAAACTGCCCTGTTGTTGTAACTGTAAGAATGAACCAAATATAAGGAGCCATATATATACAGTATGTGCATCTGTTGTTGTTTCAGGTGTATACCTAGATATATATATATATATATGTATTCACAGGTGTGGGATCAGATAGATAGATAGATAGATAGATAGATAGATTTACTTTCTTCATCCCCCAGGGGAAATTCAAAATACAAAATGCGGTCACCGCTCCACAAACACAGCCATACCACATAAGCACACAATAAATAAATAAATAAATCCAGAGTATAAGTAGCTGTGAATAACTTAGATTAAAAAGGTAGACTTAAAAGACAACATGTGTTTTCTACCTGTCACATAAAAACATAAAAGCATAAAAACATTATATTAAAGAAACCCACCCGAGGACAGAAGCATTCCTGGGCTTCTACCTCCTATCTATCCCCACCCATCTGCTCCTCCTCTCGTCTCCTCCCTCCTCCCCTCCCACTTAAAGGGTTATACGGTCTTATTGCACGAGGGACAAACGACTTTGCGTATCTAGTGGTGGAGCAGCTCAGTGAGCGCAGTCTGTCACTGAAGGTGCTCCTCTGCTGGTTTAGGACACTGTATAATGGATGGTTGACATTCTGCATGATTGCCCTCAGTCTGGACAGGGTTCTCTGCTCTGTCGCCTCTTCTACCGAGTCCAGCTTCAGGCCCACCACAGAGCCCGCCTTCTTGATGATCTTATTCAGGCGCTGGATGTTCATTACCCAAACGTACACAAACTGGGTGTTGCATCAGTGTTTTCTAGTGTCTTTGTCTTCACTGTCCACACAGATGAACACAAACCAGAGTTCTGAGTTCCACATGTGACCCGATCTAGTCCAATAGGAGCAGTGATGGAGGCCGAGTCCATGGAGAGAACATGCAAACACACACTGAACCTAAAACCCTCTAACACTGAGACAACATCACAAACCACAAGGGTATATGAAGACATTTAGAAATATCTTTAACTCAGCGCTCACAGGCTCAGTGCAGTGTTTCAGACCTCTGGAATGGATTTATTCTGTGTTTCTATAGTTTTGCCTCAGGTGTGAGACTGAAGTTTTATTAGGTTCTAACTTGTTCCTTCCACCTAATTGGAGTTAATTTTCTCCTATTTACCAAGTTCCAAAGCTTATAACTGAGGAACCACATGGACAAAATTAATCAGTGACACCTCATTTGAAAAGCAAAATCTTGTAGTTGCAGAAAATGTCGTTTTGTAGTATATGGATAAAATACAACCTGAACCACATCTGGTTACATTTGGTTGATTTTTTTTCTCCTTCATTTTTAAAAAAAGGAATATTATTAATGATAGAATGGACCAGTCCTGTGAACTCATGAAGCTAAAGTCCTGTTAACTTTAATTACTGTCCAGATGATTCTTTGACTAGTTATGTTTTGACGTTCAGGAATACTGTAAAATAAACTTAATAACTCCAGTGTAGAGAATCTAAGCTTTCTAACAAAGTATAGCATGTCTATGACGACAGAAGTCCACATTTTACATTTTACTTGCCGTAATGAAGTCATGTCATGTAATAAAGTATCTATCTATCTATCTATCTATCTATCTATCTATCTATCTATGAATGGATCATTTTTGTGTTTTTACTGTTAACTCTGACAGAACCTCAGGATTTTTTTTTTTTATTTATAAAGTCAACATTTTCTGCTTCCAAATGATATTTATGTCCACGTATACAACCTAAAACCATTTAATATTTAATATAACATTTCATATCTAATATAATTGTGGTTGTTTTTCATTGTTTTTTATTTCTAGTCATTAACTGACTGTGCACACGGTTCTTTGAGGGTTAATTTACATATGTATGAGAAGCCAAAACAGAGAAAAATATGTTAGATTCGCAAAATATGCATATTATTCTATGCGTAAACAAGCAAACAAACAAACACGTACAATCATGCACCCAGTCACACATGCATGTCCAACTTTCCTCTCCATCTGACAACTAAAGCAATGTATTCTGGGTAACAGTAATGGCACGGTAATGGCTCATTAGTTGCAACCCACGGCAACCTGGCCAGTTGGTGATGAATGGACAGCGTTGGGTGTGGAAGAGATGAAGGTATCCCACGTGGAGATGTTTTTTCTGGTTTTGCTCGTGTGCAGGCTCGCGGTGTTGATGCATAATTGCTTGTCTTGCAGTAATTAATGTTGTTTGTCGTATCTATTCCTGGTTCCTGTTCATCTCGCCTTCCTCGGTCTCATCGGGCTGACGTAGCTCGCAGCTCATGTCAGACTGTCAGGAATCCGGTGGGAAAGTGCAACAACAGGACTCAATTACCGACTCCACCTGGACCCCCACCCCCCACCACACACTCCTATTATATCACCAATTTCTCTCCGGGTTTCTCTTTCCCGCGCTTACCACTTAAGCCTTCGTCTCCACTTCCCTTCACTCTGTCTTCTTTTATTCCCTCCATTCTCTCATTTGCCTCTTTCGCTTCTGGCCTCCCCTCACCCCATCTCCATCCAACCCCCCATTAGTCACCTTTCCCATGTCAGAGCTGTGGCTTAATAAGACGTATGTGCAGTTACTGTACAGTGAGTAGCTTAGTATATTACTCTGTTGTTTGCACCAACATGTCGACTATCCTTATATTACCCAACTAAAGCTAATCAGAGTGATTTGTGTGTTTGCAAACCAGTGTGTCAGCATGTGTTGGCTGAAAAGCGTGAAAAAGGCCGGTGGTGACATTGATAGATGTATATGTAGATGCATTTAGGCAAAGCATATCACAGCTAAATGAACCAACAGTGTGGAGAGAGGCTGAGTGTGAGTAATTGATGAGGTTGATGAGTCTCAGAGGTGTGTTTCCAGTAATAGAGCACATGAAAAGGACATATTACCATATTTCTGGGGATAAAATATTACAGGGAATTAAAAATGGACAACCTCTGTGGGTGAGGTTGCCATTTTAGCTGTGACTATCCACTGCAGGGTAACTGTGATATCCAGGTTGTCACATTAAAGGCTATTTTTTAAAATCCAAATTTGCTTTTTCTTTTCAGAGTCAGGAGTTAACTGTGCTGGAATCACAACATCTGCCTGGAAAATAAACTGGAATTCATTTGAACACTTCAGGGCACATGAACATGTTAAGTATACATCACCACTTGCATTTATAGCACCTTTCCACCATAGTGGTATTCATGGAGCTTTACAGTGTGTCCCATTCACATGTTGGCTCATACAATACCTTGTATTTTATTGAAGGGCACTTGAACATGAGGGCAGGAGGTGAGAATCAAACCGACAACCCCTATATTATGAAAACATGCTCTACATCCTGAGCCACAGACATAGAAAAAATAAACAAATATGAGCATAAATGATAATAAAATTGGATAAACTGTACAAAAGAAGATGATGCAGCCAATAAGCCAAAAAAGTTACGACATAGAAATAACAAGCAAGGAAGAGCAAGTTGAGTAAACAACAGCTAAGCTAATGCTAGCTTGCAGACAAAAACACAAACCACAGTACCGACACTGTAGCATTAAACACCATCAAGTAATTCCAGCTAATTAATAAAAGCTAAAATGCAGTTATGTTTAATAGCAGTAAAGCCTATTTTGCATCAAAAACAAACATCAGAACTACTGTTCACGTGATTCTCAGAGTCAGTGTGTAGTTTTTTTTACTCCATCTCTATGCTATTGTTAGCTTGCTAGTTTGAGGTACTTAAGAACAAGAATGTTTGCAGAAAAAACAACTTAAGTCCTCTAAAGTTAAGTTCTCTAAACTAAGACATGAAACTGTTGTTGACGGTGGTAGATGATGGAAAGAAGTAAGAAAACTGTCAACCTGTCACATTAAACAACACCAAGAAATCCCAGCTAATCAATAAAAGCTAGCACATACAGTTTCATTTAATAACAGTAAAAGGTATTTTATGTAAAGAATAAACATCAGGAGTATCTTAAAGTCTAATACCACTGACAGCCACTAGATTCTAGTTCTGTACAGATGAAGTGCATTGTTTTATTGTGTTGATAAGCTAATGTTTAGCATTAGCTCACCTGACCCCTTGCACTTCCACAGCTCCGCCCGTTAATCCGAGTATGGTCACTGCTGTTTCCAAAAAGCCAACAAGACAATGACCAAAACATAAACTCCTGTCTTCAAGATATTCAAATTCCAATGGATATCATTACAGCCCACTTCTTGAATACTGTAGCGTAAACATGCTAAAAAAAAAAAAAAAAATGTTAGCTGCCCTACTTAGCAAGCTAGCTGACAGACCATTTAAAACCAGTACATTAATAATGCACTACACCAGTAACACTAGCTATTGTACTGAAATGACACAAAAAACGAGAACCAGCAAGCTTCACGAAACATTTCCATGACAGAATCCTTTGACAGTTATAAGGCTAACTCTTTAAAGCTAAACTAGGGCAATTTGTCAGAATAAAATGTGTTTTATTCAATAAACAGAAGTTCTAACTGTCCAAGGTGAGCTCAAAGCCAACCCAGCAGATGTAGATAATACTAACCTATTACTCAAACTGCATCACACATGATTATTGTGCATAATTTTCTCATTTACAGCAATGACCAGGCCAAGAGGCAGCAGCAGGAGGCAATTTATACATTAAAAAAAACTCTCAATGATCACAGTACAAAACCACACATAAAACAATTAAAAACATAAAGACTACTCTCACAAAATACAAACGTATAGCAAATATACAAGGAAATCCATGAGCAATTAGAAGCAAGTACAGTAATGAATTATTGAATATGGATAATGAGATGAAGGTTTGAAGCTTTTAACCTTAACCTTATTGTAATTTAATATTAAATGCCTTGAGTTTTGCATTTTCATTAATGGGGAAACAGGGTCCAAATCAGGGCCAAACAGTCATTATGAAGCTGCAGGTGTCTGCTCTTCAGTACAGGCTTCATTTTTCAATCCCAGAGGATGTTACTGTTGTATAATTCAAGTTTGGCCACGGATGTGATATTAGATCCAGAAAATGAACCTTAAAGATGGAACCCATTCAACCCTATGAATGCTGCTCATTGGTGTGTGAAGCAGCAAAAAACTGTCAGGCCTCTGGCAACAAGAAAGTGTCCAGATGTTCCTTGTGCTCCTGAGTGTTTGGGCCCGTAGACAGACAGAGATCAGTGCACAGATACCTTTGTATTCATGTAAATCCATTTAACCCATAAGGACCCAGTGTGACATTTGTGGCAGTTCTCAAATGATTTTTTCTCTTTATTTAACCATCCTTAAGTGGTGTATCACTATTTATTGTAATATTATCTTCTGTATCTTGTGGGGGTTTTTTTGTTGTTTTTTTTGTGTGTGTGTGTGTGGGGGGGGTTTCAATAAAAATCAGGTATTTTCCAACATTTGATTTATCAATCATGGAGTTGTTCATGAATAATATGTAAAATTGAGGATTATTAGATTAAAAAAATAGAGGAAACTGAAGAAAAACAGATTTTTTTTTCAGTAAAATCTATCATTAATGAACATAAACCAAGTGTCTCTATCCACTGTCATTGATCCAACTCCACTGGTTTTACTGGTGAATCAATGTTGTAGAAGATGATGGTGTTTCCAAGTTCCACTATGGAGCCTCTGAACGTCCAAATGGGTCACATCTGATGACCATGAAAGGATCGCAAACTTCATTTTACACCAGTTATTTACATGGATTAATGGATCAACAGGTATTAAACATTTTATATCAGCAGATGATTTTGGTAGATGGTGGATGTTTGGGTCTTTATGGGTTAAAGGGCTCATATTTTGCTAAATCCACTCTTATTAGTCTTTGGTTCATTTATTTGTGTATTTGGACCCTAATAGTTCATACAGTTTGAATTTGAACCCTCCAGGTGCAGCAAAACTATCTTTATATTCATTACAGCAAAAATCAAGTGGAATTCTACAACCTATTTTAATTCCTTTTAAAAAATTTTTACGTCTATAACTAGTTACGTCACAACATTTGCACATATAAGGTCCAGACTTAAGATGAACATTTCTCAGAGTATGACATTATTGTTTATCAGCAGCAGCGGTTGTAGTAAAAACTGAAAATATGCCCAGACTTTGAGCTGATTACCTTAAATGTTCAGTTGTTGGTTGAACGGGACAAAGTAGCAACAGCCAACAAAACCTGGAGGGGGCGGGGCCTGAAGTGGCTCATTTGGATTTAAAGGGCCAGCGCTCCAAACCACCTTTCTAGTGTCATTACTCGGAAATAGGGTTGAAGATGGACCTGTGGAGTTGAATTAATGAAGAATTCAGACCCGAGCAGAGCATTTACAGTTTATGTAGACCACAGGGAAATGTTTGTTTGAAAATGAAGAATTCCATTTAAAAAAGCAAAATACCACTCCTTTAAAACCATCGTGAACTGTTGTAATTGGGCCACTATGCCAAATATATTCTTGGTTTTCCTATTTTGTTTTTGTACTGTCTGGTTATTTTTACTTTGAAGGACCACATTCAAGTATAAATCATTGAGAACATATTCCTAAATTTTACTGTTTCAAGTGAATTTTCCGTGTTTCCGTGGATTAACTGGAAAAGTATCCCGACTACTTTTCCATTTTGGTCTGAATTCTGCTTTATTTTGGGACATATTGTTGAAAGAATATAAATTTATGAGTCTCCACAGTGAACCAGAGCATGCACAGCTTAGAGAGATGAATGGTAAGTGTTAGCTCAGACGGATGTTTTTGTCCTGTTAGACTGCCAGATGTACTGCACAAGCTCTGCAGGAGAAGTAAAGGGAATCTACAGGGGTATGAGGACACAATAGATTAACAATCACAGGAACAGACGTAAGTGAATAAGAAAAAAACAGATGAGAGGAGGAGGAGGAGGAGATGTACTAGTGTATTTTATCATCATTTTCCATTTATGTAATTATAATAAAACACTTACATCTGTGTTGACATAGGTTACATTACACACAATATGTTACATTCAGTCCTGTTTGTGAGCTTTATGGAGTTGCACTGGGAGTTGGTTGTTTGACATCAGCTGACTCCATTTCTCAGCTGTTTATGCACAGCGTTTCTGTTGTAGAGGAGCAGAAGAAGCTGTAGAGAACATGGGAATGAGCATTGGGAAGTATTTACACCGGAAAAAACAGCACCTTCTTCGTATGAATCAATGGTTTACTCATGTACGCAACTGAAAAAGTAAGTTAACAACTGATCGACCCTTTGATTATTAGAGGGGTGGTGTTGGCATTACTGTTTAAATACGTTAGATTTGTTCTCATGTGTTTATGTCAGAGGTCTCAAACATGGGGCCCGGGGGCCAAATCCAACCCGCCAAAGGGTCCAGTCTGGCCCGTGGGATGAATTAATGAAATGCAAATATTACACTGAAAATATTAATATGATATGATTGTACAAGCCCTGGTTTGTCCCAAGATTAGTTCTGTAAGGGTTACATCTAAAATATGGTCTCACTGGTGAACGAGCCTTTATGTATAAGTAACGTATGGATTTATGTTATTTCTTTTCTTTTTTATTGTGTATGTTTTTTGTTTTTTTATCTTAACCTATGGACCTAGTTTCTGTGTCCTTAATAAAGCTTGAACGAATGAAAAATGAATGAATCATTTTAGTTCAGGTTCCACATAAAGACCAATTTAATCTCAAATGGGTCAGATCAGTAAAATACTGTTATAAGAACCTATAAATACTCACAACTCCAAATTTTTCTCTTAGTAAATATAAAAATTTCCATGTCATTTTACTGTATTTACACTAAAACAAACTATCATTTCACAAAAAATGTGAATAACCTGAACAAACATGAACATTTTGAAATGTCTGAAGTGCAAGATTACGAATATTCTGTCTGTTATTAAATGTTTTGTGTATTTGTAGATCCACTGTGATCTGTAAGTTGTAATTTACATGTGTAAATGATAAACTGAGACATAATATTGTTAAAATTGCACTTAGTTTTCTGAAGAAATATCAGTTTGTTCATGTTATTCACATTGTTTTAAAGGATAGTTGGTAGATGTAAACATTTTCATCGCATAATTTTCCTTTTTTTTGCTCTAAAACATAGATATGTCACTGTGGAGGCTTAAACTGCACTTACAGCAAGTATAAGAATATAAATCTAGAAATAAATTAAAAAAAAAAAAAAACCATAATCCTCTTCATAAAAATACCATGAACTAATACTGTGGATGTAGAGAATCTACACAGAGTGGAACAGCCATCTCTAATCGTTAAATAAACTCAAATGCAATACGAATGTTAAATCATTAAGCTTTAAAAATAGAGAAAATATGCAGCTTTGGCAGAGAAATGATAATATAATTAAATGTGAGACAAATATAATATCAAGATGGAGATTTTACACAATAAAGTGTTCAGATAAAGTCGTCCCATATGTATTATTATTATCACCTGTCTTCACACTTTATGTGTTTGGTAAAGCTCATTTTAAGTCAAAGTACACATATTCAACAGTGGTTTTCTTAAATTTTATACATATATACTGTCTTTATTGAACACCTCCATCACTTCAGCAAACATCCATCCTGTCTTTCCTGTCATGTAGCACAAAAAAACGGAACAGAAATCTTTGGAAAACAAGCTTTGACCTGATTCCTGTTGAGTCAATTCCATCCCTGAACTGTGCTGAGAATTTAATAAAACACTGTCTCCATCCTTCATAGTTCATGTTGAAGTGATTCACTGGAGTTTACTGCCGGTCCTTGGTGGGCAGCTGTTAGAAAAAAAAAAAAAAAAAAAAGAATAGAATAAAAACCATTCTTTTCTCCAACTTCTCAGTAGTCGTGTAGTTTTTCCTCCAGTCGATTAGGCTTCTTAGAAACAGCCTCAGATTAAAATTCATGGCGTCATTATTTCCTCCTGTCATAGTGTTCTGTTTTAGGTGGATATTAAACTTACCCACTCTCTCGTGGAAGTTTCTTGTAAATTATTCATGTGTCTCTGCTTCCCTGTGCGTCGGTGCAGGTGTTAAAACTCTAAACAAAACGTCTGTGAATACCTGATGAGAATGTACAGACTGTGACTGAAAAACACAACGGGAACATGTTCAACACAGCGATACTGAAGCACGAACTCTGCACTAAAACAGTAAATGTTGTGGCTGAGATCGGAGACTTAATTATGCACAGTCTGTTGGAACAATATCCTGGTTTTATGGATGTCATTTAATTTGAAACAATAAGCTTGTGTTTGATCATCAGTTAAATAAATGTACATGTTAACAGAATAATGCATCAATAACAGAGACCTGTTAAACTGCACCAAACTGTGTCGGACTCTGAATGCTTTGTTGTATAATTGTGGTATTAAAACACAGCCAAAGCTGATCCCATGTGATCTGGTAAACAAGAGCTCAGTGGAGACAAACGATGCTCCTAAACAGCAGCGAAGAAAATCTAATACATAATCTCATTTGTCACCGGCTCTTCACAGTTTTCCCACATCGATGTTTCTCTGTAATGTTTTTCGTCAAACAAATGACTCATATAATGTTGTTGTTTTATCTACATTAGCAGGAAGAAAAACCGTTTTAAGGACTGTAATAATAGTTAAGAAAATGGCCATTTGTATTTATTTACAATGTGTAAATCCATGCATGCAACAAACTGTTGACTTTAGATAACTCCATTTCTATGCTAATGTTAGCTCGCTAGTTCGATGTACTGAAGAACATCAGAGTGAACTATAGTCTGATTATTAAAAGTTAATGAGAATAACAATGACAACGCAATAATGATACTAGCACATTTGTAATTATTTTCATAAATACTAAACTCAAAAGGTAACATCAGCAAAAGCTAACACTGACAAGTAGCATTAGCTAGCTAGAAACACACTCACAGCTAAAAAAAAATTCATCACATTAGCAATCATGGCTAACACTAGCAATTAATGTTAGCTAGATATGATCAGTAAGTAGGGGTGTAACGGTACAGAAAAATTTCGGTTTGGTACGTTTTCGGTATAGTGAAGGAAACTAGTGACTACCAAAAACTGAAAGTGAAACTTAACCCTCTTTGAACGTCGGACCCAACTTCTGTGCCTCTATTATACTCTTTGTTGTCATGCCCCCCCCTTCAGTCGGCGCCATAGCCTCAGAATGAAGTGTTGATTTTTTGCTTTTTTTTGCAGCGGCACTGAGAATTGTATACAAGGGAAACCCTGCACATGGGTTCTGCTTGCAGCCACCCTTCTTCCCTAGTGTTTGCATTCTTCACATAGGCTACATGCATTCGTTCAGTACACCTCCATATTGTAATGAAGGCCCCAAACTGAAACGGTTGGTACAAACAAGTGTACTGTTACACCCCTACTGACAACTGTGGCTAACGATGACAGGTAATGTTCGCTAGCCAGAAATACACTCAAGATTTAAAAAAAAAAACAAAAAGACAAAACAAAACATTACATTAGCAATCATAGCTAACACTGGCAAATAAAATTAGCTAGCTATGATCAGCAACTGTGGTTAACAATCACAGGTAGGCTAATATTAGCTATCCAGAAATACACTCAAAGATCTAAAAAATAAAAATTGTCATATTAGCAATCATGGCTAACACTGGCAAGTCGCTGATATTAGCTAGATATCATCAGCAACTGTGGCTAAAATGACAGTTAATGTTAGCTAGCTAGTAACAAGCTAGTCACCAGCTAAAAGATGCAGGAACAAAAAAATTCATCCCAAAGTTTCCAAATAAAATTCTTCAGTTATGATACTGAAAGTTCTACATTTGCACAGTTTAGTTTGTTCCCGTAATCTTTTATTACTGAGCACACAGTAGCACACACAATGCTTTATGCTAATGTTGCTGTTTTAATTAGGAAAATGAATTCACATGTTGCTTGTGTATTTGACTTTAGTAACTGGTGTGTGTTCTGTGTATTTATGTATTTTACAGTCTATTATGTCAGCACTTTTACAACAAACTACAACATGACATTCAAAACTGATAAAAGATCAAAATCAGACACATGTCGACTGTAGTACTTACAATGTATTATTATTATTATTATTATTATTATTATTATTATTATTATTATTATTATTATTATTATTATAACTAGAAGGGCGTGGGATGTCACCTCTTTCTGAACCTGCAGAATAATTTCCACACCACCAGAGTCACAGGTTTTGTTTGTAGAAAATGGGTGTGAGTTGAATCCATGTGAAAACCCACCAGTGCAGAGGCTGGTGGTCTGATTTCGTGACTGAGCAGCCACTGTTTGACCACAGCCTCAGGACTGGTAACTGCCTTTTGAACAGAACACAATACAAGTACACTGAGTAGACACGCAACATGCACAGTTTCTTGTCTCTGCCTTCAACTTGATCCCTTTTCCTTTCCTTTCGTATCCTGTTTAAAGGATGCTTTCACACCGTGGTCATTCACCTGATGTTCTTATGTAGACGCTGACGCTGCTTCATGTCAGTCTGGAGGTACGTTTACATCCACCTGTTTATTTGAGGAGACGCTGCAAATTAGAAGAACATGAAGAACAGTTTTTATGCTCAGTTGTGGTGGAAAAGTTGACGGATGCATAAAAGCTAAATGAAATACTAGTACACTTTTATAGGGTATTCAAATGGATGGAAACCTGCTTATTATTAAGTGGACATGATGGTGCAGTAGTCTGTATCTGCTGAGGTGTTTCTCATATTAGTTGATGTATTTCGATTACAACTGTTTGAATTGTGATAGTTATTTTTTTACATATTTAGTTGATGTAATAGATTACAACTGGTACTGATGATATCCGGGACTTCATACCGAGGGTGGGATGTGAAAGGGGAGGTGTTTTTAAAACCCATATCCCAACTGTAAGGGGCAACATCCCATTCCCCCAGCACAGATATTTGTGTATTCGCGCATGCTGTACCTCATTTGTCCAGCAGTCACCGCCAAAGCGTTCAACGTGATTATAAGGCTATTGTATTCCAAAAATACTAATATCTCCCAAATATTGGTCCTATCAACTTGCCATTTTCACTATTCTCTTCCTTGACTAAAAATACATATGTATGACAAACTGCAGCAGTCAGCGCTGTACGGATTTTGTGTGATGCCTGAGACACACAAACACACAAACAGAGTCCATTTCTGTTTTAAAATATAATTTAGCCTATAAATAATGACAATTCCAAGTGTTCTCATTGATTTAGCGCAAAAAATAAATAAATAAATAAATGAAATATTAACATTTTCAAACTATCCGAACAAAAAACATGTGAATAACTTGAAAAAAAATGGAATTTCTTAAGAAAAATCTGTGCCATTTTAACAACATCATGCCTCAACTTATCATTTATACATGTGCATCAGATACATACGGATCAGATCTACAAAGGCATGAAACATCTAGTAACAGGTAAAGCATAATAGCAGATAAACATAGGTGTCAAACACGTGGCCTGGTGGTCAAAACCAGCCCACCAAAGGCTCCAATCCGGCCCATGGGACGAATTGGCAAAGTGGAAGTAGGGCATCAAACTCAAAATAATATCATAATAACCTATAAATAATGACAACACCATTTTTTTCCTCTTTGATTTAGTGCAAAAAACATTAAATTATGAAAATGTTTACATTAACAAACTATCCTTTAACAATAAAATGTCAATAACCTGAACAAATATGAACAACCTGAGATGTCTCAAGAAAGTGCGATTTTAACAATTTTCTGCCTGTTACTAAATGTTTTCTGCCTTTGGTCGATCTGATCTGTGATGCATATGTATAAATGATAAGTCGAGGCATAATATTGATAAAATTGTACTTATATTTCTTAACAATTACTTTTTTTTCAGGTTATTCACATCCTTTTTGTTTGGATAGTATGTAAATGTAAATATTGGCATAACTGAATGTTATTTTTGCACTAAAACAATTTGGAGTTGTCATTATTTACTGGCTATCATGCTAGTATTTTACTGGTCCGGCCACTTCAGATTAATTGGTCTGAATGTGGCCCCACGGAAGAAAATGAGTTTGACACCCCTGAGATAAAACATAAAAAGAAAAGAAGAAAAGAAAGTACGACTGAAAACAGTAAAAACAGAAAGTGATGGAAGGCGACCAGCAGCAGCGATTAACACCCAACTAAATAAACTGAATATAACTGTGAACAAGACAAACTCCATTCCACTGCTCTTTTTACTTTTAACCGTCCAATTTCATGGTCTGTGGATTCAGGAACTTGTAGCTGATAACAAACATATAATCTTTGTATTTCAGCCACTCGTAGACTCGGTCGGGTCCTTCTCAGAGGTTTTCATCTTTTAAGGGCGTTTGCTGTCGATGACTCTTGGCGTTGATTGTCCTCCTGAAAGACAACAGCGCTCAGTCAGCGTAAAGAAATGATGGTTGAGAGACCAATTTACTCTCCCTGATTTAGCCACAGTTTCCCCCAAATGAGCATGTGCGAGTTAGCGAGTGGAAAAGAGAATGTGTTTGTCGCCCTCCCCTTCGCTATTTGTGGATGATCATGTGAGTCCCAGTGGATGAGCAGAGTTCCTCCCATCTAATCTTATAACCAGAGGGAGATTAACATCTGACAGATAAAAGACAGGAGAAGAACATCCAAGGCTTTATTATTGTACAGATGTGTCCATAAGTATTTGGACAGGGACACAGATTTTTCAGTAGAACCACAGTACATCTGAAATTAAACACATCCTTTAGATCAAAACCTCTAGAGAATCAACACTATGTATCCACACATTAGAGAATAGAATAGAATAGAATAGAATAGAATAGAATAGAATAGAATAGAATAGAATAGAATAGAATAGAATAGCCTTTATTGTCATAGTGTGTTCAGTGACATTAGTAGTGCTACTCCAATCAGTGCAATAATATGAATAAAAAAAATAAAAAATAATGATAATAATAATAATAACTTAAGGAAATAAAAATAGTGTGAATATAAAATTGCCAAAAAAAACTAAGATAAGAAAATAGAATATAAAAGTTTTCAGTGTAAAATAAGAACAGAGATAAAAATTGAATAAAATAAAAAAACTAAAATATGAATCGATGCAATATTAGCAGTATGTAACAGTCTGTCCTTATTTTATATTATCTCATCTTATCTTGTTTTATTTGATCTTGTTTTATCTTTTCTTATCTTGTTTTATCTTTTCTTTTCTTATCTTATTGTATCTTATATTGTTTTATCTTATTTTATCTTATCTTGTATCTTGTCTTGTTTTATCTTTTCTTTTTTATTGGATCTTATCTTGTTTTATCTTATTTCATCTTATCTATTGTATCTCATCTTATCTTGCTTTATCTTAATTTATCTTGTTTTATCTTATCTTTTCTTATCTTATCTTGTTTTATCGTAACTAACTTGTCTTGTTTTATCTATCTTGTTTATCTTATTTTATCTTGTTTTATCTTATCTTGTTTAGTCTTATCTTATCTTGTTTAATCTTATCTTATCTTGATTGATCTTACCTTATCTTAATTTTAACCATGTAGTTGTAGTAGATGTTTGTGTTTGTTTCCCTCTGATTTCAGCTCCTGCATCTTTAATCCTGTTTTATATTCACAAACCAGACTGTGAATCCTAGATCAGTTGTAAAACATGTTGTGTTTGTTTCAGCACAAAATTAGCTCTACACAAATCTTCCCAAACAACGCTCCACTAAGGGCTGATGGGGCAGAGCTTAGTGGGAACACATTTTGCCAGAGGCCTTTTCCTTAACGACTACAGAGATGGGTTTAGTGTCATTTGAGGTGATGCAGTTGGAATTCAGAGCTTAGGGTGTATTTATCCAACATGGATGCCATTATTCTGCAGTGACACCAATCTGGAGGACCATCAGGTGGTCTTAGTATGATGGTTATTGGGTGGAGATGGAGAGGAGAATGATGGGATGGTATGTCACATGACCTAACCTGAATTCCGGTATAAAATGTTTAATACCTGTTGATCCACTAATCCTATCAATACATGTAAATAATTGGTGTAAAATACCGTTTGTCGTCTTTTCATGGTCATCAGATATGACCCATTTGGATGTTCAAAGGCTCTGTAGTTACCATGGAAACACTGTCATCTTCTACAACATTGATTCACCAGTAAAAAAAACCCATAGAGTTGGATCAGTGACAGTGGATGGACACACTGGGTTTATGTTAATAATAAATAACATGAATAATACATTTACAAAACAGAAGATGAGGTGAAAATAAGCAATGAAATTGGAAAAAGAATAAAATAGGCAACAAAATAAACAATAACAGCTAAAGTAATCAGTAAAATGTACAAAAGTGGAAATAAATCAACAAAATAATAGGTGAGATGAACAAAATAAGCCACACATTGAAGAAAATTGAAGAAAAAAAATAAATATTGGCAACAACTTGTAGAAAAATAAACAAAATAAGCAAGAAAATGAACAAAAGAAAAGCCAAAATAAGCAATAAAATGAACAAAACAAATAAAAAAAAGAAATAATAAGTGCCATGAGCAAAATAAAGTTGTAGATGTTTGTTTATTTTGACGGAAAATGTCACTTTTTTCTTCAGTTTTTCTTTGTTTCTGATATAATAACCCTCACTTGAATCTGAGCTTTTATGAATGCTACATGATTAGTAAATTAAATATAGGCCATACATGATTTTCACTGAAAAAACTGCAAAATACAGAGGATAATATTATAATAAATGGTGATAATCACTTAACAGCAGATAAACGTGAGAGTGGTAGCGCTGGGTCTGTATGGGGTAAACTCTGAAAATAGAGTGAGAGCTCAGAGACACTGGGTTTTATTCAGAATCAAATTACAAATTGAGTTTAATTAAAAATCTAATTGAATTCCACCACTTCACGCTCATAATGACACTTATTAAACACCGAGTCTTTAAACGTGCTGTGAATCACCGTTGAATTTCTCTGATAAACAAACAGATTTGCTTTTCAGTTTCCAGTCGCCTCATTTGTATAAATCAGTTCAGCCCGTGGCGTTTTTACAGGATGTCTGGTCTGCGCCATTCCAGGCAATTAACAATTAATGCAGCGAAACATCAGAGAACCATCAAATCTAACGTCGCAGCGGGTTCATAAACCAGACGATGATGATGAAGAAGATCGGAGGGCGGGTGTAAATTCACGTCTAGAGATGAACTTTAGCCGGGACATTCGGTTAATACTATGTGTGTTGATGCGTTTTAAGGTCGTTGATTTGATTCTCTGATTGAACTCCTGCTGTGTTTGTTGTTGTCTCTGTTTAGGTTAACGCTGATGTAAGCTCTAAAGTTATATAAAGGACTTCCTGTCATTTCTAACCTTTTCTCTGCGATCAATTACTTAACCCAGAGGCGAAAAAAAAAATAACTAGAGGGTGGTTTTTATTCAGATATTTACACCCGAATGGACACAGAAATGTAAAGTAAGACAAATCAAGCACATAGTGGATCACAGGGGAAATATTAGATTATATCTTTAATCAATAAGCTGCTTATATTAGAATTTGAGATGTCCTACTTTATACATACAGTGTATTACAGGCTCTGTGGATAGATTGTGTGTTAATGTAATGATAAAGCTGTTCTTTATTACTTTAGCTGCCACTGAAAAATAGGTTTCAGCCAGATTCTACCAAAAAATGCAGAACTCAGCAGAGGTTTCCAGACATCAGCCAATTTATAAATAAAACAAATAAATAAATAAATAACACTGGTGTCAGCAGGTGTGTTCAGGTTTGGAGTTTGTAGAAATGTGAAAAACACATCAGATAGAACCAAAACTAAAGGAACAATACAGGATATGAAATAGGAAACACCGGAAAAAATCTAAATCTTACCAAGTGTATTTTTCTCATTTCTAGTCCAAATATCTCATCACACTTAAAATAAGACATAATCACCTAAAGAGTAACTTTCAGTGAGATTTAAGAGCTTATTTTTAGACAATAGACCTGAAAAATCTTATTTCAAGAAATCTTACCAAGATAATTTTCACTTGTTCCACTGACAGATTTTTTTGCATGCAATTAAGCAAAAAAAAAAAAAAAAAAAGGAAAAATCAAAATAAGTTCTTATATCTCACTGACAAGTTACTCTTTAGGTGATATGTCTTATTATAAGTGAGATGAGATATTTTGACTAGAAATGAGAAAAATACACTTGGTTAGATTTTTATTTTTTACGGGTTTTATATTGGCATTTTTAGTGATGTCTGATGACTTTTATTTATCTTAGGTTATTTTTTTATCTATTTATTTCTAGTCTGTTTCAGCCATGATCAGTGAGCTGCTGGGAGTGTCTGTCCATGTCTTTTGTCTGTGCTGTTTTAATCTGTCCCCGTCAGTGGTGTAGTGGTCCCTGGAGAAGTGGGTATACTCTAAATTTTTGGCTGTTTTTTTTTTTAAGTCCAGAAAAACGCCATTTTAGAAACAGTGACATGTAAGACAACTCTATTTAGTTTATCCACAAATCTGTCAGTAGTATTTGCTCACTATTATAAAAAATTATCTTGATCAGGAGCAGTTTGTAGGTTTTACTGGTCACACAAGCAGCTGCATGAATGTAAATGTATTCAACAGGAGGTAAACATAGGATAACATTAGTTTTTCATAACATTAGGCTTTCATAACGTTAGCCTTTCATAACGTTAGCCTGTCATAATGTTAGCCTTTCATAACGTTAGCCTTTCATAATGTTAGCCTTTCATAATGTTAGCCTTTCATAACGTTAGCCTTTCATAATGTTAGCCTTTCATAACGTTAGCCTTTCATAATGTTAGCCTTTCATAATGTTAGCCTTTCATAACATTAGCCTTTCATATATTTGCCTACTCGCATAGTAGAACTATTGACGACAAAATCTCTTCTCCTCTAAAGGTGCGGTCATACTGCCAATAGTTTAAACAGTGACTCATTTGGAAACCACCTTAAAACTTACCTCAGAATTATTAGGGCGTGTCATGGCTTTACCATCCTAGAGGAAAACATGGGCAATTTGGCTGCAGATACTATTGAATGGTGCGCACCAGGGGGATGTAGAAGTGGGTATACACAATGTTGACTGAAAAGTAATGGGTACATTCCGTATACCCCCCATATTCCTGGACTACACCACTGGTCCCTGTATGTGTCCTGTAGTTTTAATGCTTTTTTTTTTTTTTTTGGTTAACGTTTGAGATGCCCTCTCCAGACTGCAGAACAAATCTACCTACGGGTATTAACAAAGTCACCTTGAACCTTAAATATAGAAATTAGATATAGGAAAATACCTGATACAGTAAAAAAAAAAAAAAAAAAAAAAAAAAAAAAAAAAAAAGCTAAATTCAGAGGATAATATTAGAATTAATGGAGATAAATCACTTAATAAAGTTTAAATAGAGAGAAAAATTCCTTTGGAAAGTGCCAGAAAAGTAGCTCTGGGTCTTAACATAATCAAACAAAATCTAAGTTTTTTTGTGTTTACATACTGAGTTTCCTGACAGGTCTATGAATACTTTACACAGAAAATGTCCCTTGGTCGTTACTGTCTTCTCTCTCCTGCTTTATTTGTTTGGTTCTGATGCAGAACGTCCTCCACTTCCTGTTGACTCTAGTTCACTGATGCACTTAGTGGAAGTTTAGCATAAAAAGCCTCGACTGGAATGAAACGATGTGAATTTTAATGCTGGTATTTTTTGTGGAAACAGCGTGTGTTGGTGACGCCTCCTCATTTAGTGTTGGATTCAGAAGCTCTTCTCTTGGTTTTATTTTGTTTTTTACTCTGTGAAGTCAGAGCCTCCCATCCAGTCATATTCGGTAAACGTCCTGCTTCGTGCATTCGCAGCCACTGTAAGTTGCTAAGCAGGCGTCTTGTTGTTGTGATCTGAGAAAAAACCCCAAGAGACTCAGAGAGAGAGACAGAAGAAGACAGAGACAGCCATCGAAGCCACAAAGCTGTGGCTAATACGACAGAAACAACACCGACGAGGCTCCGTCTTAATTAAAATGCAACAAAACACTCTTTTTTCCCACTTGTTTTTGTGCTCTGCAGAACAGAGTTAAGAGTTGAGAACGTGTTTTATAGCATTTTTCTTCTTCTTTTCTTGGCTTTGGAAAAGATTTTGTGAACATGAAAGATGTGTCGTCTTTACACAGACCCTGATTTCCAGTTAATAATCAGAATAAGAACCAAAAAAGAAGGAGTTTTGGTTGTGTAAACCTTGAAAATCTGATCAAAACAAATGTTTCTGTTTTAAAATGTAAATGCTCGACCCATGTCTGAGTAGCATTAAGTCGAGTTCCATTCCTGGACAGAGATCAGGAATGTTAAAACTCATTTCATTCAGCCCAATTTGATCTCACTAAAATAATAGGATAATAACCTATAAATATGACAACTCCATGTTTTTCTCTGTTTAGTGCAATAAAAAACCATTAAATTATAAAAAATATTTACTTTTACAAGCTATCCTTTCACAAAAATCATGTGGAAAAACCTGAAAAAACTGAAGTTTCATAAGAAAAATAGGTGCATTTTTAACGATGTTATGCCTCAACTTATCATTTATACATGTGCATTACATAAATGTTACACAGACATTTGGTAACAAGCGTGGTACTCTTAAAATTTTGGAGTTTGGAAACTAAAATAAGAACAATTTCAACAGTGTTATATTTCAGCTTATTATTACACAACTTACAGATCACAGTGATCAACAAATACACAAAACATTTAGTAACAGGCAGAATATGTTAAAATTGCCCTTATTTTTCTTCAGACATTTCATGTTGTTTGTATTTGTTCAGGTTTATTGTTAAAGGACAGTTTGTAAAAGTAAATATTTTATATTGTAATGTTATGTTTTCACTTTAAAACCAAGAAGAAAATTAGTAGTTGTCATTATTTGTTAGGTTATTATGGTATTGTTTTACTTTAGATCACATTGGTCTGTATGTGGAACCTGAACTTAAACCTGAACTTAATTTCTCCCACAGGCTGGATTGGACCTTTGGGTGGGCCGGTTTTGGCCCACGGGTCACATGTTTTACACTCCTGACATAGACAAACAAACTGTTAAACGTGTTCATGGTCAAAAAAAAAAAAAAGCAAATATTTCTCCCAGAATATGTTGTGGGTCCATTTTACTGAATAAACTAGAAAAGCACTTGAAGAGCGCAGACCTCCACCAAGGCATATCAGCCCTCTCCCCCCGGATCACCACCATTCCTAGTGCCAGTATAAAAAATTTCCTCAAAATTTCATCAAAATCTGTTCATAACTTTTGGACTTATCTTGCTAACAGACAAACAGACAAACTCAGATGAAAGCATAACTTCTGCTGTCCTTGGTGGAGGTAATGAAGTCGGGGAAAAGCATATTTTTCCCATTAAATTTGAGCAAAAAGTCGGGAAATAACTTTGCACATGCTAAAAAAGTATTGTTTTGCACATTGATTTCATACTGTTGCTATAGCCCTGAAACAATGGGTATTAAATCAACAGTTTATTAAACATCTCCAAAGAAAACCCGCTGAAAGATCCAATGTCAGAACATGAAGTAAAAGTATGAGATGTTTATTTTGAATTAATCAGTTTTAACACATTCTCACTTGAATTTCCCTTGGGATCAATAAAGTATCTATCTAGCAAACACCAACTGAACCTAAAACCCTCTAACACTGAGGCAACATCACAAACCACAAGGGTATATGACGACATTTAGAAATATCTTTAACTCAGCGCTCACAGGCTCAGAACAGTGTTTCAGACCTCTGGAATGGATTTATTCTGTTTTTCTGTAGTTTTACTTCAGGTGTGAAGCTGAAGTTTGATCAGGTTCTGACTTGTGTTGTAGAAATGTTCAACTGACCACTCACTCAAAGAAGAGGAGAGAAAGTTAGAGTAAAAATAAATGATCATTTATTTGAGAAGTCATTCACAGAGAAGCTCTGTAAGTGAAGTCTGATTAAACAGGAGAAAAACTAAAGATTATATAGAACCAAACCCAACCCCTCAACCATGATGTCATCCCTTACGTACATCGTACCACTCCATACTACTCCTTCTCTGCTCTTTGAAGAGGTCATGATGACCATCTTCACCCTAACCTTGCTTGGATCCTATCTGGAGTGCAGGCGCCATCCTCTATCTACACATTCAGACATTTAGGTGTTTGGGTTTTCCAATCAAAGCCAAGAACTCCTTCTTGGGTCAGGATGTTACACAGTTGTAAAATATCACACATAGAGACATATGACATGAATAATGACTCAGCAATAAAGAAGAATGTACCACAGTATAGAAGTAAATTTTCCACCACACTTGTTCCTTCCACTTAATTGGTGTTAATTTTCTCCTATTTACCAAGTTCCAAAGCTTATAACTGAGGAACAACAATGACAAAAGTAATCAGTGACACCTCATTTGAAAAGCAAAATTTTATAGTTGCGGAAAATGTCCTTTTGAAGTATATGGATAAAATACAACCTGAACCACAGCTGGTTACATTTGGTAGATTTTTTACTTTCATTTTAAAAAAGTTAAATCTATCTATCTATCTATCTATCTATCTATCTATCTATCTATCTATCTATCTAATCTACTCTATCTATCTATCTATCTATCTATCTATCTATCTATCTATCTATCTATCTATCTATCTATCTATCATACACAGCTGAATCCATTTACTCAATATACACTCATGTAATGACAGTTATGATGTTTAATACTGAACACAGATGCAGATAAACAAACTTAAGTGTGCTAAAGTGTTAACAAGAAAAGCACTCCGAGAGCGCAGACCTCCGCCAAGGCAGATCAATCCCCCCCTCCCCAATCACCACCAAAATTTAATCATTTGTTACTTGTGCCAGTATCAAAATTTCCTGAAATTTTCATCCAAATCCATCCATAACTTTCAAGTTATCTTGCACACGGACAGACAAACAGACAACCAATGCCGGCAAAAACATAACCTCCTTGGCGGAGGTAACAAACAAACAAACCAACAAAACCAATACCCCTTCCTCCCGTTTGGGGGGGTGGGGTAATAAACAGACTAAATATGACCATTTCCTGGTCTCTATGAAGTCGTCCTCCATCACTGACTGGATCTGACCTCAGATCAGTCTTTTCCTCCATCAGTCACATCTGTACTGTTCTGAACACACCTGTGAGCAGCTCAATCCTTCCGTCACGGTGTTGGAGTGTCCGTCCCAGCTTTGGTGGAGATCAGCAGGAAATGAGAGCAGTCAGAGGAGTATAAATCACCCTCATGCCTGACGAATCCATGACGTCCTCGGATCAGGAAGTTTGACAGCGAAATGAACAATTAACGTCATTGTTCCCGGTTTGTGGGCGGAATATTTTCATCTAACGACAAAAAAACACAGGTGAAATGTGAAAGTAAAGGTGTGTTACAGTTGGTGTGGAGTCACAGTGGACAGGGTTAGTATTAGCTCATCAGCTGATCGACCACGAACTGGTATGAAGGTGCTGTGTCCGACATCGTAGTACTCGTCATCATTGTCTTCATCATCCTCATCTCCCGTCCTCATCTTCTTCTTCTTCGTCGTCTTCATCATCATTGTCTTCGGCATCAGCATCTTAGTCACCTTCGTTGTCTTCATGATCGTCGTCTTTGCGATTGTCATCTTCATTGTCAGTCTTCGTCGTCTCCATTGTCGTCCTTTATCGTTGTCTTTGTCATCATCATCATCACCTTTGTGGTCTTTGTTGTCTTCATCTTTGTCATCTTAGTCTGTCTTCATGGTTATCTTCATCATCGTTGTCTTCATCATCATCTTCGTCCTCATCTTCGTCTACTTAGCAATTTATTCAAACATCGTCACCCACAAACTACTGGTCAGATTCATTTCAATGTTATATACATCTTCCTTGGGACAATGTCTACAAATTGTGTTCACAGTTTTGAGAAATTTCGATTTGGAATTTTTGATGAATTTTTTAAATATTACAAAATGTGCCTTTACTTACAAAGGTCAATATTTTGATGGTCTATATAACATGTAAATAGTTACAGATATCAATATAGTTACTATTGAACACTGATAGAAATCATATAGGGACTTAAATTTAATTAGTTGAGTTCTCCTCCAGTGAAAGGACTGCCCACTTCTATTGTTAGATGATCTGCATCCAGACACATAGAACAGAACCTGACAACCTCACACATTCAACTTGGTATTGATTCTTGATAGAACATGCACAGGGATATTGGTCCTTTTTTGAGTGTTTGTTCCTGGTCTTGTTTTATTTTTTCAGAGCAGTGACCGGGCAGATATAAGAAAAACACACCACAGATTAAAACCAGGTGTGTGTTGGAGGCGTGAGTAGAAGTGAGGTGTACTGGTGGTGCATGTGCGTTGTCATGTCATTAATCACTTAAACTGGGAGTGTGGTTCTGTTAACTAACACTACTTAACCAGTGGGAGCTCAGTCAGTCCACGTTCATGAAGCTGTGGTGATGGATGGAGGGGCGGATGGAGAACCTGTTCCATGGGTTTGTCCTGATGAATGGAACGTGTTCTGTGTGAACGGTTTGGAGATGAGTATGAGTGGACCACATTTAAATACTGTATGGTGTGTGTCTCACACTGTAATCACAATCTAATTTAACATTGATCTACTTTTCAGATAGATGAATGAGTAAGAGGCTGTGAAAATGTTCTTTGTCAGCTAATATCCATTGTAAATGGCCCGGTTAGTAGTGGAATTACAGTGTTGTACAGTTGTGGTTGCACTTATCTATGGATTTGTAGCACTGACGTTGCATTGATAGTTACACTTTTGCGCTAAATTGTTCAGTTTTACTCTGTGTTAACTCTTTAAAACCAAAAGAGGCGTCCGTGACACATTGCATCAGCGCACTTGGATTACTGTAATTCTGTCAGTTTGTGCTGTTGGAAAATTACAACACTTTCTGAAAGCTGAGATGTTTCACTCTATAAACATTTGCGTTTCTACCTGAATCCGTGGAAGCAGCTCATTTATTACCAGTGAATATATGTACATTCATGCAAAATGTGTGTTCTTTTTCTCCACTGAAACTCTAAAATCAAATTCCATTATTGTGTTTTAACTTCATTTTATTATTATTATTATTATTATTATTATTATTATTATTATTATTATTATTATTATTATTATTATAACCTTTTTAACCAGGTAAAAAAATTTTCAGTGAGATTAAAAATGTCCTGGCCAAGACAGCAGCAGCAGAAAGTTACACAAAATCGAAATCCCGCCATACATCCACACTAAAAATATACATAAACACAAACTTAAAACTGATAACATTCATATAAAAACATCACCATTATTTAAAAAAAAAAAAAATACTAAGTATAACAACAGTGTTCCTTAAAACCGTCTCAAAGCAGAACCCAATTCAATCCATTAGAAAATCATCTACATCCACATTTGTCCTTTTCTCATTTATTAAATGACTTGAATGTATTAAACAACACCAGTTCCCTTTAGTTTAATGTCCTCCTGTGGGTTGTTCCAGGCAGTAGGAGCCTAAAATTTTAAAGCTTTCTTTCCCCGTTCTGTTCTGACTTTTGGAACCCATACAGATAGCAGATCCTAGATTTTAACTGTTATTACACTTTTATAACATACTATGAATTTTAAATAACTGCCAGATATAGAAAGTTTCAAGTATTCTAGAAAAAATGAATAAAACCTCTGCAAAATAAAGAGGATAATATTATAATAAATGGTGAAAATCACTTTAGATAGGTTGATAGAGAGGAAAATTCATTTGAGAACTGCCACTAAAGCAGCACTGGGTCTCTATGGGTTAAATCTATGCATGAACTATTGATAGAACCTCCAGATCTTGAGCTGATCACACTCACTCATCCTTCTCTTCAGTCACTAGACTTCATTCAGGTCCTGCCTGAATGTGATGAATGGATCTATGTTTACAAGATGAAATATGTGCTCACATTTTAATGCAACTGATCTCTTCTTAATCTGTGTTTCCACATTATTTCCAAGATCCTGTTATTTGAGGATGGTTCTCTTTTATGACAGACTGGGTCTTATTTCCTTTCCGCTGGCACTTTCTTCTTAGGTATGTTAATTTGTTTCTACAGTAATTAAACTGAGATCTGGGAACATGGCAGCGTCACTGTTCAATGGAGTCCAACCATGAGACAGATGGATTGAAAACAATCATCTGACAGATAACATGCCTCAATGCAAATTACAACAGGGAGCAGCAAAAGCAAAGCAAACACTGGGTTTAGTTTAACCCATAAAGACCCAAACATCCACTGGTGACCAAAAACCATCTACTGATGTAACTGTTTAATGCCTGTTAATCCATTAATCATATCAATATGTTCAAATAATTGGTGTAAAATGCAGTTATTCATCTTTTCATGGTCAATCATATATGACCCATTTGGATGTTCAGAGGCTCCGTAGTGAACATGGAAACAATGTCATCTTCTACAACATTGATTCGCCAGTAAAAACCTATGGAGTTGGATCAATGACAGTGGATGGACTCACTGGGTTTATGTTCAGTTATTGATAGATTTTATTGGAAAAGTCCCTTTTTTCTTCAGTGTTCTCTGTTTCTGATATACAGTCCTCCAAAAAAATCATTAGACCATCAAAAGTCATCAAAACAATGGTTTATGCAATCAAGTACTAACTCATCATGCATCATGTATCATGCAGGGGCATAGAATTGCATAGGGACACTAGGGACACATCCCCCCCAATCCATGTATCATTCGTTCATTCGTTTTTCAATTTAAAAACAAAAAACAAAAAACGACTTGTTTTTTTGTTTCATTTTCAAAACCAGAATGAAAAACTGAAAACGGTTTGTTTTTTCCATTTCCCAATTTTGTGCTAAAATGAAAAATGGAAAAAACGGATAACACTGTTTCATCCGATTTAGCTATTTTCAATATAGTTAAGTTGTCTGACCGGAAGTAGTCATAACTAGGGAAAAAATAAACAAACGGAATCATGGCCGGACTGGAGGAATATTTTGCTATAATTCAGCAGCTGTTTGATACGTACAGAAGTGTATTGTATTCACACAAACAAATTAATTCAGCTCTGTTTTTCTGAATTAATTCCTGAATTAATTAATTCAGAAATTAATTCTGAATTAATTAATTCAGAAAACAGAGCCGAATTAATTTTTTAAAACAGTATCTCATTAATTCAGAAAAATTCCGTTTGTTTATTTTTTTCCCTAGTAATGACTACTTCCGGGTCAGACAACTTAACTGTATGGAAAATAGCAAAATCGATGAAACGTGCATTTTCCGTTATTTTCCTTTTTCTTTGAGCCAAAATGGGAATGGAAAAACAAACCGTTACCCGAGTTTTTCATTGTGGTTTAAAAAATGAAAAACAAAAAAAACAAGTGGTCTTTTTGTTTTTTGATTATTGGGTTTAAAATTGAAAAATGAATGAACGAATGATACACAGATTCGGTCCCTACCAATATTACCGGCTATCCATAGTGTTTAGTCAATGATTATGGCACACAAAGGGTTAATAGTCGGCCTCTGCTAGAAGTCCCGCCTCTAACCTAATCTCACTCTCCGTTGGCTCTGCGGTTTTGCTATCGTACATGTGATGGCCGTCCCCGGCTGTTCTCTATCTACTTGTAAACGCTACAGTTATCCGCTCCTTGGACCGACAGCAAAAACACAAAAAGTCAGACTGGACAGGAGACAGTTCGTATCTCCACTGCTTAGCGTAAGTTGTCAACATGTGTGCATTGTTCTGCCTGGGTGACGTCAGCTAGACAGATTTGAATATCGGAGGTGTCATTTACATGTACATTTGTACAGGTGTCTGTTTGCCTGCATGCGCGTGCCTATGTGTGTCGGTGCGTGCAGGTCCGGTTAGTGGCATAGGCTGATAACTGATAACATGATCATATTCTCATTAACTGTCTTAAAAATAAAGAAATGATAGGAAAAAAAACAACAAAAACAAACAACAACCCCACCCCCCCCCCCCCCCCCCCCCCCGGTAATTTCTCAGGTGAGCTCTCCCAGATCAGTGCTCACTGTGGTGTGTGTGTGACAGACAGAATGGAGCTGAATGACAGTCAGACAGATGTGGAACTAAACATCCAGGTAAAGGATGGAGAGTTTATCACCATGAAAAGGCCTTCCAAGGCCTTAGCTGCACAGTTTAGAAGAGGAGAAAAGAGGAGGCAGAAAAATAATCCAATTAGGTATAGTATGTAACCTTTTATAATGTTAAAATATGTTTGATGTTACTAGCTACAGCTAGCTGAACTGAACTGAGAGCAAAGTTGGCTAATAATGGAACTGTAGATGATTAAGATATGAGAATATCTGCTAAGGTGTGTGGGTTACTGCTGCTGAACTGGGTTATATGTGTTTCTACGTGGTTTATATCTGTTTCTGTGTGGTTATAAATGTTTCTATATGGCTTATAAATGTTTCTATTTGGTTTGTATCTGTTTCTATGTGGTTTTATATCTGTTTCTATGTGGTTTACTGCTAGTTGGCTGTTTATAAATGTTTCTAATTCAGTTATGTTTCTATATGGTTTACTGCTAGTTGCTGTTTGATATGTTTCTATGTGGTTCATAAATGTTTCTATCTGATTTATATGTTTCTATGTGGTTTACTGCTGGCTGCTTTGTGCATCTCCTCTAATGCTTCATGTATCTCCTCTTCATGCCCCCCCCCCCATACGTATGTGTGTTTGTGTGCATGTGTGTGTTTTAACGGGGGGGGCACCAAATTCATATCTCGTCTAGGTGCCAAAATGGCTAGAAACCGACTGACTATGATTTTTTGCTTGTTTGATCAGAAAAAATCTGGGAAACTGCCACAAAAGTAGCGCTGGGTCTTTATGATTAAGATAAGTTTGTTAAAAACTCAGAAAAAAATGGAAATACTAAAACCTGCAGTTCCTCAAATGGGCCACCAGAGGCTCCAAAAATCTGAATAAAATACAACTTTACATAAAATAAAACAAAACAAAAGAAAAGAAAAAGACAAAAAATAGTTTTAAATCGTATATACAACATGGTTTTCTAGTCTTAAAATGATGTAATGGGATTGAATAAATGGTGTCGATGCTTCCTGTCAAACAGAAAAAATGATGATGTCATAAATTGTGGAAGGTTTAATGAGACTGAGGAACAGGAGTTGTAGTGGTGTTTTGTGTGTTTGCCTCTCGGGGTCCTGCTGGTTACACAGATGCCTCTGTTTGTTGCGTTTGCCAGTAACTGTTGATTCACACCAACGCCCATCGACGGATAAAAACACAGAGAAAAAACAAAGCTGGATTTTCATACTGATGTCTTTATTTCATTCAGTCATTCCTTCCACCATTTCATCACAGTGAAATCTTAATCATCTCTGTACAAAACCTAAACAACATCACTGACACTGAATAGAAAAAAATGGCAGAAAACTCACTTATTCCCATCCCCATTTAATTTTGTGTCTTTATTATGGTACTTACAATCCTGTGCAAAAGTATTATCCCACCTTTATCTTTATTTTTTTCAGGGTTGAAATTTACACACATTTATTTATCATTCTATTTTCCTCAGATACAACAAGAAAATACAGAAAATATGTGAACAGCTTTAAAAGACCCCCCCAAAAATTGAACTAAATGTGTTGTAAAGGTTTTTAGTGTGACCTCTGACCCCAAAACAAAAAGCAGCACAAACAATTAGAAACATTTGACATGTGTCGAATGAAACCTGGTATAAAAAAAAAGAAAATTAATGTAATAGAACTCAATTTTCTGAACAAAAGGGTTAAAGACATGTTAAGTACAAAGGAAGGTCACACAAAATACGACCACTTTAGTTTATAGAAGCTGTTTTTAACCTGAAACTGTAGTTTTTCCTGCTGTTCATACTTCACATACACTATATGGACAAAAATATTGGGACACTTCTTGTCTATAGCTGTAAGATGTCCTGTTCATGTTGATTTAGGTAAAAACATCAATTTTTCCTTAAAGTTTAATGGGAGAGTTTTCTTCTTAAGTGAGATTTGAAGAAAGTAGATGCTTAGTTGTGGTAAAAAAATTAAAAAAAAAATTATTTACAGCCAGAGCACAAAAAATATTTTAGAAATTTGGAGAAAGAACATTTAAAATCATAGTCATGGATAAAGAAAAATTAAGAAAAAGAGAAATTAAGTAAAACCATCTCTGAGGCATTTTAGGAAACAAAGATAACAATTTAAACTAAACTAATCAATGCAATGATATTTATCCCAATATAAACCTATATTCTGACATTAGTCATTATTGTTTGTCTCCCATACCCCTGTTAGAAAAGAAAGACCTGAATCCAACGTGCCCACATACTTTGTCCATATATAGTATATTTATGCACATTAGATCTAAACCCATACAGACCCAGTACTACTTTTGTGTCAGTTTCCCAAATTAATTTTTCTCATCCAATTTAACCTTTTTAAAGTGATTTATTTCCATTATTGTAATATTATCTTCTTATTTTGCATTTTTCAGTGTAGATCATGTATTTTCCTATATTTAATTCACTGATCATGTAGATGTTCATTAAATCTCAGAGGGTATTTTATCAGAAACAGAGTAGAACTGATGAAAACGGTAACTTCTTCTGCAAACGATATCAATACTGAATATTAAAAAACAAGTGTGTCCATCCACTGTCACTGATACCAACTCCATGAGTTTTACTGGTGAATCGATGTTGTAGAAGATGACGGTGTTTCCATGGTAACTACGGAGCCTCTGAACGTCCAAATGGGTCATATCTGATGACCGTGAAAAGATGATAAACTGTGTTTTACACCAATTATTTACATGTATTGATAGAATTAGTGGCTCAATAGGTATTAGATAGTTTATAACAGTAGATGGTTTGGTTGACAGTGGATGTTGGGTCTTTATGGGTTAAAACAGAGACTGACAAATGCATATGTGTGGTCATTAGAACTTTACTAAAGCCACAAACCTAATGTTGGTCTTTTACACGGGACTGTAAATGGCCGATTTTATGAAAACAAACATAATTAAATAAAACGACTTTTCAGTTTCAACCATCATCTCTGTAAACATTAACACCACAGCTAATAAAACGGAGCCTATCCTCGTTGTTATAAGCGATGACAACCCACCCTTTAAACTAAATTATTAATAGAGTCGTATGAAAAGCGTTTATTGTATTGGAAATAATCCAGCAGGGAGCCTCTTAATACCCTCTGATGTTTCCGTCTCATCTGGTCGACAGCAGATGTGATCATCACCGTCACATAAACGTACACATCCGAGTGGTTTTCTGTTTTTTCCTCCTCCACACACAAAGGATGCAGCATTTATTAACATCCCTGACAGCTTCATTGTCTTCACAAACACTTTACAATCATCCCTTCCCAGAAATTAGTGTCGTCAGAATTTACAGCAGCTAAAGCCTTTCGGTGGCGCTCTGCCAGCTGACACGGCTGATATTACAGCGGTGTCTGACCAAGGCCAACTCATCATCAAATTTCCTTTAAACTTGGTAATTGGGACGAGGAAGTTGGCGCAGAGGGAGGACAGGCTGGTGTGGGAGGAAAATGGATGGCGGACACAAACCCAGGGTGGGATTTATATCAGTCATCGTGCAGCCACAAAGAAAATGAAGCAACTTTAAATGACTGTTGTACAGAGAATTTCAAACGAAAGCATGTATTTAATAGTCTTATTTAACCAGGGGAAGTCACATTTAACCCACGTAAAAAAGCACCTTCTGACCTTTTTATTGTCAAACAAGCAAAAAAAAAAAAAGGTCCAGGTGGATATTTTGAGGCTAACCTGATCCATGCTTGGAAACCAGATCGGTAATCCACATGTACCAAAGTATGCCACATCTGTCATTCACTGTTGTCTTTTACAGCTGATTCAGTGCACATAACTGTTGATTACCTCCACCAAGGAGGTTATGTTTTTGGTCGCGTTGGTTTGTCCTGTCTGTCTGTTTGGTGTCAAGATAACTTCAAAAAAGTTATGGACAGATTTGGATGAAATTTTCAGGAAATGTTGATACTGGGCACAAGGAACAAATGATTAAATTAGGTGGTGATCGGGGGTTGGGGGTGGGGGCGGGGGGTGCCACTGATCTGCCTTGGCGGAGGTCTGCGCTCTACAATTACTTTTCTAGAAAAGACAGCGCAGACCTCCGCCAAGGCAGATCAGTGGCACCCCACCCCCACCCCCAATCACCACCAAAATTTAATCATTTGTTCCTTGTGCCAGTATCAACATTTCCTGAAATTTTCATCCAATCCGGGGCACTGATCTGCTTTGGCGGAGGGTCTGCGCTCCCTGAGTCTTCTAGTATAACAGTAATATATAACAACTAGAAAAAGCCCTCAGAGAGCACGGACCTCTGGCAGATCAGTCCGTCTACCCCATCACCACTAAATTTAATCATTTGTTGCTTGTGCAGTATCAACCTTCCTGAAAATTTCATCAAATCCTTTCCATAACTTTTTGAGTTATCTGCTAACAGACAAACAAACACCCCCCACCCATCCCCCAATCACCACCAAAATTAATCATGTATTCCTTGGCCAGTGTCAATATTTCCTGAAAATTTCATCCAAATCCGTCATAACTTTTTGAGTTATCTTGCTAACAAACAAACAAAAAAACAACAAACCCACAAACCCCAATGAAAACATAACCACCATTCTTTGGCGGAGGTAATAATATATAAAAATAACATGCCGCCATTGCATGAAATTCACCTCAGTTTCTGTAGAAAACTCAGGCTACAGTCTTCTCCTCCTCTAGGTGGTGAGCTGGACCCAATATGTCATTTTGATCAGTACTGAGAAGCTGTGTGTGATTTCTTTGCATGATGATGTGACAAAAAATTGTTCAAACTCCATAGACACTATTTCCTTCATTGCCTCGTGCACCAACATTAAATATAGTCTTTTAAACACTATTAGTTTTGAGCAGGCAAACCGGCAGGACAGCTAAATGATAATGAGCAATTTGCGTTAAGATTCACGGACAAGCAGGATCCACTTCTGAAGATGAAGCAAGTATGTTGGAAAGTAACAGACAAGAAAATGTTCTCAATAATAAATGGATCTTTGGTCTTGTAAACAAACGGGCTGCTTATGATGGAGTACCTTCGAAGCTGTTTACCATAAGGGAATGATTCAGGTGCGTAACCATGGAAGACTAATGGATTCATGATACTGAGGCTATGACTCAGGTTTTAGATTTGATGAAAAATTGGGGACAAATGTCATTTAAAGGGCTCATATTTAGCTAAACCCACTTTTAATTAGTCTTTGGTTCATTTATTTGTGTATTTGGACCCTAATAGTTCATGCAGTTTGAATTTGAACCCTCCAGGTGCTGCAAGCTATCTTTATATTCATTTTGGCAAAAAATCCGAGTGGATTATACAACCTGTTTAAATTCCTTTTTAATTGTTGCATCGATAACTATTACGTCACAACATTTGCACCATAGAGGTCAAGACGTCCGACGAGCATTCTCTGAGTACGACATAATTGTTTATCAGCAGCAGCGGTTGTAGTCCGTACTGAAAATATGTCCAAACTTTGAGCCGATTACCTAAAATGTTCGTTGTTGGTTGTATTAACGAATGCAGTGGCTGAACGGGACAGAAAGCACAGTCAACAACCTGGAGGGGGTGGAGTGTGAAGTGGTTCATTTGCATTTAAAGGCCAGCGCTCAAAACGACCTTTCTGGTGTCATTACTCAGAAATAGTGTTGAAGATGGACCTGTGGAGTTGAATTAATGAAGAATTCAGACCCAAGCAGAGCATTTACACTTTAATGTAGACCACAAGGAAATGTTTGAAAATGCATAATTACATTTAAAAAAAAGCTAAATATCATTCCTTTAAGTGTGATTATACACTAATGAAAACATGCATATTAACACCACTCCTGTAATTCAGTCTCCTAAACCCTCTTCTTACACCCGGACCTTTAAGATGTTTGTTTGTGACAAAGGTTAAACCCAAAACACTAAGTCCTCTTGTCGCTTCCTGACCTCATGAAACAGAGTGGTCTCCTGCCTCTGATCTGTAGATTACAGCTCTCAAGCACACTCACTTCTAATCTGATTTCAGCAGCAGCTAAATCGAACAGTCCTTCACAACAGGAGATGCTTCTAGCAGAGCCATGGACGGGGGTTTACGGTGGACAGAGACAGAGGACGGCAGGGGTTTGGTTTACTGACAAGAGTGAGGGACTGTTTTCCTCCTTGGAGTGCATCCTTCTGTCTGTTTATTATGCACCTACACATGACAGAGTAGGACTGTATGTTTGGATGAGGCCCTTTTCCATGGCTGTGAAATGACCCGCTACCAGCTCAAAGAACAATTTCACTGATAAATATGGAAAACTCTGCAAAGTTGGGGAGCTTCTGTTTGTGTCCCTCAAAGGAAGGAACATTAAGAGACCGAAGATGTGGAAGCTTGACAGGCAGAGTGGAAAGGCAGGACAGAAATAGGCCAGAAAAGCACCAGGGACAGAAAAGCCTCTCTCTTCAGAAGTAGATTGCTGCCATGACTAATGCTGTGTGCTTTAAACAGACCCCTGTCTTCTAGACAGCTGACCGTCCCTGAAGTACTGCAGACTGGCACGTGTCTTCACCAAATACTTGATGACTTTCAGCTTTTACCTGACTTTTAACCCTGCAAGGCTGCAGAGTTTACACATGAGTTGGTTTGACTTTTTATTCTGAAACTGACTGGAAAAAAGGACTGGTTGAACCCATTATCATTCAGAATATGGGGGCGGGTCCTTTCTTCGTATGAGTGAGAACACATGTTGCATTTTCTATTATTACAGTTGAAATGAGTTGAACTAGTGTAGAACACCACAGGTAAAGGTTAGAGCAGTGAGACGGGGTTCAAACCAGCTGATCATCCATCCATCCATCCAGCCATCCATTTATCTGTCTATCCATTCATCAATCAATCCATCCATTCATCCATTAATCATCAATCCATCCATCCATCCATCCATCCATTAATCATCCACCCATACCGATCCACCCATCCATTGTTCCATCCATCCATTAATCATCCATCCATCCATCCATCATCCAACCATCCATCCGTCCATCTGTCCGTGCCATCTATCCATTAATCATCCATCCATCCATCCATCCATCCAACTGTATTTCATATTTAACTGATGACATGACTCTAACATGATCAATAACATTCATCTCTCGCTGGCAGGTCTTGGAGTTTATGTCTCTTTGTTATTGTCATAATTCATCCTCATTTGATGCTAATGGATACACAAAAGCCACACTCTGATTAGCCATTTCATTTTGCATCTGCCTTTGGTTCATTAGTGGTGCTATGAGTAGCGCTAGCACAATAATGTTGATTGGCATCTTATTTAACACACACTGCATCATGATGAAGCTGTAAGAGGAGAGGTCTTCAGCGCTCTCTAACTATTGATTACAGTCAACGCTAATGTCAGAGAGCACTTAGCGTAGAATGGAGTTAGCACACGTCAATGAATGACCAGCTGAGAGCATAACATGGGCTGTAACAGGAATCCAGTGTTCACATACAGATCTTAGGCTGTATGTTGAAGTTGCATAAGGCCTGAACTTTAGCCCTGGAGATGACGACCACACCTCCATTAACCCAGTTCACGATCTGTTTTAAGACTCGTTGCATATATGTTGAGGTTAGTTGAGGACATTGGGATGTGATGCCAGTGTCTCTGGGCTGTTTATTCGTAAAAACAGCTTGTTGGCATTTCCAGCTGATGCCCCTTTTCAATCCTCCATGACAGGCAGCTTTTACAAGCGTTGAAAATAAGACACTGAATCCCAAAAGTCTCCGGAGCTGCTCTGTAGCTGACCTCTGAGCTCCCACTGGGGGTGGCACACATAAAAATGATAATTACCCCCTCAGGGATCAACACACCGTAACAAAAAGGGAGGCTGTTAAAATACGACCTGCAGATACATTTAACCAACTCTCCAGGTCCACAGGTTTTAGAATATCATCTCTTTTTTAATGGCTCTTCCAACAGTCTCCAAAAAGCACTTTACAACTTAACATTTTGTTGTTTATTATTGACCAGATTAATAGGCGAGGCCCAGCTGGAAGCCTCCCAGTGGTGTTTATGAGTTTACAGATAAATTTGTCCTCAGAGGTTTCCTAATACTCACTATGTGATCCAATCTAAAGCCACTTTTATAGTAACAGTATCAGCTCAACTCGACTTGACTCGCATTTTGAGCCAGTGTGGCATTTCCACTGCAGGTATAATATCTTTCAGCATCGCTGGTCATCATAGCAACATGAAACAACATAAAAATACTGTGATGTCATCTTGAGTGAGACTTTTTTCATGTAGTATTGTTGGAAAATACAATGTTAGACTATTCTCAGAATATGCTGTGTCTCATGGTGACATCTCTCCAGATGATTAACACCCACAGTGACTCGTCTTCCTGGGCTTATCTGTGATTCCTTTTGCTTGGAGGCCCAATGTTTCCTCCTGACCCTAGAGGTATCTGTAAATCCTCCCTCAATGTGTCAATATTTCATCTTGCCATAGTGGCATGACCTGGGACAACTGGACAAACTGTACAAACAACAAGAAGCCTCTCGATGCCACCTGGAGATAGCCAATGCCGGAGGAGGAGGGCACAAACTTGTCACCAGACACATAGATCACAATGTTTAGAAACATGAACCAATGAGTGTAACACTCTTCATTCTCTATAAGAATCTATACACTTCCTTGTGTTAGTCAGTCAGCTGCTGCTGCATCCTGCTGGATGTACTTGACTCCTTGCTGCAAGTAAAATCTTTTGATTCCAGAATCCAGGGACTCTGTCATGTGTCTCAGAATTTTCCTATCAGCTTGGTCCTTGGAGCCAGATTTGAACCAGTGACCTAACACCAAGTTGAGAGTTTTTCTATCAAGTATAGATGTTTAACTGTCATATCTGTAATTGATTGCCTCGAGTCGTGAACAGAAGTTTTGGCACAGACGCAAATTTTGTTTTACAAGTTTTCAAGTTTAAAGGTTACACTTTATTTTCCCTGTAGGAAAAATTCAGTCCCTATAGGGAAATTTAGTCTCTGCATTTTACTCATAATACACAGTACTTACCATTAGCATTAGCATATAGCACACATTTGGAGCAGTGAGCTGTCACTTGAAGGCACTGGAGGGCCAACTCCAGATCTTCATTAGCACTGTAATTTAGCTACTTAAGTTAATTTTAGATTTTTTTTCTCCAACTGTTTCTGAGGTAATGGATGAAAGAAATATAAGCATTTAGTAGGTTTCAAAGACTTGTATTGGAAAAAATTGTATACACACAGGCAATTTGTGTCGCTGACAAAAGTTACGGCCACAACTATAGTTAAGAATTTGCTTCAGTGCTTACTTTGGCGTCCTATGTCGTTATATGATGATGTGACCTCCATTAGCTACACTACACTACTACATTTATGTCCTATTCAGACATTATCTAAACAGGTATTTCCTTCCTCCATTCTGTCCACACAACCTTTGATTTACTAAATGTCTCGGTCCACATGAACATACAAATCAACTCCAAACATTCAGACGAACCATAGTTTGTCCACCTGTGGAACACCGAAGAAGTCATGAGTTGCTTCACTAACCTTCTAAGCCCCTGCTACCCCATCTTTAACAAATTGTCCTTTGGCTGTGAAGGTCAAACTCTGACTCTGGTGGGACTCAACCTGCAACCTTTGAATCCCTCCTCTCATCACTAGAAGTCCACTGCGCTATCCATTGCGCTACAGAGACTCTTTAAGTTAGAAAGAGCAGATGCAGATGCTAATTTTTCATCATAAAACTGGAATATCAACACTTCCTACATGTCTTATGATCTCCATCTACTGCCAGGTCATACACTGATTTATTCACCTGGATCTGATGTTTCAGGAACAGCTTCATTACACAAAGACGTAATAGACATGAGCAAAATGAGGTGTGATACTATTGTTGAACAATTTCTACATTTTCTCTCCAGAGTCTACACTTTATAAGGGATTTTAAAGCTCTCCAACCATGTGGACAAGAAGTAGAGAATAGTATCAGTTCTGTGGAACACCTGCGTTGGTGTGGACAGTATGGCCTTAGTATGGTCAGAGCTGTGTGGAAGCTCTGTGAATGTGACAGAACCTCACGGGCTCTTCTCTCCGCATAATGGAAACAGAATAAAATGCTTTTCCGAGTCGAAGTGAGTTGAGCTGATGTGTCAGTGGGAAACCAGTGTAAATGGGCTTCATTTTTAACCGGGTTGGTGTTTGCTGCTGTGGAAGGCTGCACAGCTCATAATGAAATCCTCAGCCTTGCCGTCCGTCTCAGCACAAATGACTTATTGATATTAAACATCGATTTGTCATTTACGGTGTGATTTGCTCAGAGCAGATAACCAGGACTGTGCAGCCTGTACAAATGACCAGACCGGATGTGTACCATGTGGCTCACTGTGCTTATTGACATTAATTTGTGGATTTATGTGGAATCAAAGTTAAATTAGCTATATGAAATATCCACAGTTAATATTTAACATGAAGCTTAATCATGACCAGCGGCATTGAAACCTGTGCTGTTAATTTGTAAAAAAAACTCAATTAATTGTTGAGCAGGACGTTGTGTGCTGCAGAGAACATATCAGTCCTACAGTGAGGCCGCTTGTTTCATTAAATACAATCATGTCACAGCTCTATTAACCTGACAGTTTGATTACTTTTTGCACTGACCCATTTGTTCTGACCAGCTGAATTTACAAAACCTGCATCGTGCTCTCTGTTTGCATTGTTTTAGCTTTCATTTCTGGCATAAATGCACTGTTTTCTAATGCTGCATGTTCACTGCCCTGTGGGGTTTGAGGTTAAAAGGAAATGCAGAGTGAAACGTTAAGATTTCAGTGTTTATTTGCCCAAATTAATTGAATTAGGAGCTGTCGGCCTTGAAATTACCCACCGTTTTACCTATGTTGATGATATGCAACTAATTTACACCCAAGGATAGGTTTAGTGTAAAAATGGTGTTGACTGAAATGTAACTGCAGCTCCGTAAACCCTGTTCAATGCTGTGTTTTTTCCTGAGTGCTGCAGGTTAAACGCTGAGGCTAAGTCCCTGTTGAAACCGTCTGCGTGTTATCTGTCATTCTGTGATTTCCATCCAACTGCACTAGCTAGCCTCAGGCAGACTCACTGCAGGGCCTCCAGCTCAGGGACCATGTGCACAAGGAGCATTTCTATCATCTACGGCGCATAAACAGACAAGTATACGTTCCTCAGAGCTCCCCTCGGTGCTACAGACCTCACATGATACAGTAAAAGGGTTACATTTCCTCTTGGATCAGGAATTAATAGGAACCATGGCTATCAGCATCAGTGATCGTTGTTTAAAAGGCTGTTTGATGAGTGGAGGGTTCCAGTCAGAGGCTAATGAAGGCACTTAGTGTCAGATGTATGATGGGAGATCACGTATACACGTTTGAGGAGCATCAGGAATAAAAAGGGTCTCCATCAATGTTATTTATATGAACTGTGTACTACTCTTATTATGCTTCAGGAGAAAGGAATAGCCTCTACACCACACAATAAAAGGCCACAGAGTGTAATTAATGTGTCCAAAGTGTTATCTATGAACACAGATAACAAGATGAGATACAACAGACGGCCCGATTCAGTCCAGACAGATTAATAAATCACAGCATTAGTCACTTCACATTCATCTGAACGCCTCAGAACGATTCTCTGAAATCACACAGTTTACTGCAGCCTAAATGGAATAACTGGGTTTATATCATCAGTCAATAGGATGTCAGTCGACAACTGTGGACGGTAAAAATGGAATCTGTGCCAAATACTGATGAAGCCTGTGTCTATAAAGCATCATAACATAACATATTGGAAACATATTTATAATGGCGCCAAGTGGAAAAATTAATTGAAAGCGCTTGTTATAATATACCCCATACTGCAAATTATTTGGTTCTTACCAAGATAAAGAAAAAAAAAAAACAACTTAGATTTGGAAGCGTTAATAATTTATCTTGTTTTAAGAGTTAATTTCTCATTTTAAGTGTTCATACACAGTAAAAAATGCAGTGTCAATATTTCAGAGTCAAACTATTTAACCTAGATAAAGTATTTATAACTCTATGGAGAGTAACCAGCTCTAACATAGAGTTAAAAGTCAGTGTAAAGTTCTGCACAGATGCAGTGTAAAATTCGACTCTACAGAGCGATGATTAGTGCCAGTCTGCCACATTGCATTGTGGGTAGTAGACATTTTACTCGTGTTCTATTTATATGCAGGGGTTTAAGGGGGTTTTGTGTTAATGTTTATTTAGGTTAATTTGTCTGTTTTACAACGTTTATTGGCCTTATTATGTTTTGTTTTTTTATTAATGGGACTCCATTAGTCAAACCTGTAGGCAGAACAATGCTGAACCTGACTGCCACTATGAAGATATACTTGTATTATTGATGGGAGGACTTAGCTCTTTCAAAATAAAAACAGTTCCTGGGGTGATAGAAACCCATGGAGCAGTTAATCTCCCTTCAAATTAAAGGTGTAATATTAATACATTTAATCTCTTATTACAAATCAAAGAACTACTTCAAGAAATTTCTGAAAATCATCTCACAACCCCCATCTCAAGACCCCTGCAACAATACACTATTTCAATATTAACACATTATAGAGTCATTTTAAACTAAATTTGGAGTAAAAATAACTCTATAAAGTGTAATCATATTACTCTAACAGTGTGAAAACACCACAGTGTTAATTTATTATTTATTTATTTTACACATTTCATTGTTAATTTTGACACTGAAATGAGTAGAATTAATGCTGAAAATTTGACACTAGCCATAGAGTACATTTTACACTAATTTTGAGTGGGACCAAATGTTATCTGAAACAGACTTAAATTCAACTCTCTAAGAGTTAAATTGACACTTTTTTTACTGTGTACATCTGTAGACATGCTTATTTCTAGATTTAACAATCTTAATTCAAGAAATCTTGTCATATGAAATTATCTTGCTGCATGGACAGATGTTTCACTTGTTTTGAGTGCCTCTTTCAAATTAAATCAAATGAGCTTTATGTGTCACATACACAGTCATACATTGTACAACATGCAGTGAAATGTATGGTGTGTCACTTACTTGCACACAACCAGACAACAAAAAAACAACAGCATAAAGAAAACAAATAGCAAGAACAAAAACTGAGAATATATGAATGTAATACGAATATAAATCTAAAGTGTATTATATGTGCATAAAGTGAATTGTATGTGTTCAGTCCAATGTGCAGTTTTCCTCAGATTTGGTGTTTTATCTTTTTTTTACACACCCCCTTTTTTGCAGTGTGGTCTCATTAGCATGACGCAGTTACATTAGCCTGTGGCAGTAATTCAGTATTGGTTTGTTATGTAACATGCTAACAGGGCAGCTAGCGCTAATGAGTATGTTTGCAAATATTTTCTTTTTTCACTTCAGGCTTAAAAAACACAAGATGGTGAAGACCAAAATGAAACAAAAGAGCAGCAGAGTTCCAGTGGATTGGCTTTACTTGGGTGTGTTTTCCAGTACTGTATATTAAAGTATTACAGAGTATTTTAACATATTTATGTCCACAAAGGAGACGTTAAAGCAGCCACTATAGTTTAATTACACCTCCTACTGTCTTACAGCCTGTATCATATAATTAACAGAAAGAAACACCTTCCATGTCTTCCAGTTTACATCAGTCTCTATACTCACATGTGATCAGCGATAATATTAAAGCTCGTCTTCATCAAATCGCTGAACTCATGGTGCCACTGCTTCACTTCAGGATCACAGAGGTGTTTCCTGTCAAACTGTAACAGAAGTTTCCTAAGGCGATACAACGAACAATAGACACGTCGTCAGGAGCTGAATGCTTAATAACACCAGAGCGCTGCAGTCCATAGATCTTAATTAATTGATAGTTCAGTTAATTGGCTGGGGACGTCAGCGTCTGTCAGAAAGCAGAGCCTTAAATGACAAGACGGCATTAATGTGATCAAAAATATCTACCATGGTAACATAGAGTCAGATGAAGAGAAGAAGAGTGTATAGTCAAAGTAAAATCTAACACTGTGGGTAACACTGAGTAAAACTAGCAGCACTCAGGGCCATAAGTATTTGGACAGTAGCACAAAGTTTGCAGTTTTGCTTCTGAATGTTATCGTTTTCAGCCTCTAGTCAAGGGTTTTATCAAAAATGCATTAACCACCTAGGAATTGCAGCCATTGTAAACATAGCTTTTCCATTTTCAGAGGCTCGGAAGGTCATTAACAACAGCCTCAAGTCCAGATGTGGTCCGGTTCCCTGGTTATTCTACCAAAGCAACCCAAGAGTTTTAGTAGGTAAAGAATGAATGGGATGTTCTTCACCTGATCGAACCCAGTAAAGCAGCTTTTTTGTTCCTGAAGACTAAACTGGGGGCGGAAAAACCCACAAAACCACAGAACTGAAGGCACTCTGTAGTAAAGGTCTGGAAAAGCATCTCCAGGAGGAAACTGTCCATGGGTTCCAGACATCAGACAAAGGGTTTTCATCCAAGTATGTAAAAACAAACCTCATATTTAGAATCATCTTAGGTTGTCTAGTTACTTTTGAGCCACTGAAAATGGGGAGAATACTTAATGTGATATCATGAATTGTGTACAGATGACATGCCGCTTTTAATTGGCGTGTCATCTGTACGCATTGTAAGCTTTCCATGTGTATGTTCATGCCGTGTAAAATACCACATGATTAGCGGTTAAAGTTAGGGATATGTAAACCAGAGATCTTGGCGTACATTGACATGGGATCAAATGGCGTTGAATAGCATGCAAAAGGATGAAAATGTGTACATATAGCACGCCAAATGCCATGAGAACTTGCATAACATACAACGCGTTTTCATGAGATTAGTCTGGAATACTATTAAAATGGTCATAATTCCTAAACGGTTCAAGAAATATTAAACACACTGACCGTCCACACTTCAGTCACATCTAATTTTTTAAACTCATACAGACCCAAACATCCATCGACGACCAAAATCATGCACTGATGTAACCTGTTTTAATACCTGTTGATCACTAATCCTACTAATCCATGTAAATAATTGGTGTAAAATGCTGTTATCATCTTTTCATGGTCATCAGATATGACCCTTTGGACAATTAGGGGCTTTGTAGTTACCATGGAAACACCGTCATCTTCTACAACATCCATTCACCAGTAAAACCCATGGAGTTGGATCAATGACAGTGGATGGAGACACTTGGGTAATGTTGAGTTAATGATATACTGTGTATCTTCAGAAAAAAAACAACCTTTTTCTTCAGTTTTCTCTGTTTTGGATATGATAACTTTCAATTTTAATCTGAGCTCTAATGAACATCTACACAATCATTACATTAAATATAGGAAAATACCAGATTTTTACTTAAAAATGCAAAATATAGAGCATAATATTACAGTAAATGATGATAAATCATTTAAGAAAAGGTTAAAAATAGAGAGAAATTCATTTGAGAATTGCCACAAAAGCAGATCCGCTGGTACAGAGGTAAGACTACAACACTGTCCAAATACTGTTTGTGGACCTGACTGACTGTAATGCTGTGGGCAACACTAGCTTTGTCCACTTCTTTTCAATCCTCAACTACACACACGAAATGTCAACTTTTATTTGGATTGTGCAGTGAACTAGGCTGCTTCAACCCCAGGACTCCATTCTCCATGTAAGATCCAATACGCACTGCAACCATGAGCATAACGCTGCCTAAGACACATGTGATTGGTCTGAAGAAACAAACCCGCCTGATGGTTTCCCCTGTTCCAGTGTGGTAATGGGTTCATTCAGCCCCTTCCCAGCGCTGCCAAAGTGCTTAATGAAGTAGTGGGGGTAGACCGACAGAATGTGTGAAAGTCGTGCTAGTGTTTGTACGCTGGTTTCTGCTGAGATCGCTTAATGTGCCCTTGACCACATGGCTGGACCGCTTTCCCTCCCTGGGGATGAACGTATGACTGTGTGGGATCTAAAGAGGGGAGGGGGAGATTAGTGGATGTGTCCCAGTTCACCTCCTGCTCATAGTGATGAATGAAAGCTCTCTTAACTTGCTTTTTTTTTTTTTTTTTTTTTTGCCTTATCTTTCTCCCTCCTTTCTCTCATTTTCTCCCCGTTTAGTGATAGATAGTCCCGCCAAACCTTTTCCCCTGGTTTCCATGGCAACCGCTGTAAATGACCACTATAAACATCTTAAGGGCCCCGAATCCTTCTTTGCTCCTTTCGTCCTTTCCTCAACTCTGACTTGACCTCAGAGTAAGACACGGGAGGTCATTTATCTTTGCTAACAGCTGTTGGAGCCAAAAGAGACAGAGGAGACACCTAAAGACATGGGATAAATTCACTTTCCTCAAATCCTGACATATATTTTTAATTCCCCAGGTTCAACACCGGAAAAAATCAAAATCTTACCAAGTGTATTTTTCTCACTTCTAGTCCAAATATCTCATCACACTTAAAATAAGACATAATCACCTAATGAGTAACTTTTCAGTGAGATATAAGAACTTAGTTTTAGACAATAGATCTTGAAAATCTTATTTCAAGAAATCTACCAAGATAATTTTCATTTGTTCCATTGGCAGATTTTTTGCTTATTCAAGCAAAAGACTCCGCCAATGGAACAAGTGAAAATTATCTTGGTAAGATTTAGATTTTTTCCAGTGAAAGTGGTGCTTAAAACGTCTGCAGTGTAAATGCATCTGTAGTCAAAGTGAGTTAATCTAAAGAAACCGTAATCGTTTATTTATGGGATTCCCACAGGAGTCTATTAGGCATCATTTCTGTTTCCGTTCCTCTGGCTGATCAGCATCTTCATAACAACAAATAAAACATGAAGCCGGTCACAGAACAGGAGAAGATAAAGAACTAAACATCAGAATATCCACAAGAACATAAAAACTCATAAATATCAGAGTAACCCATGGACTACATACACTACGGAGGTGACAAATGATCCAATACAATAAACATCCAAACAGAGCTCCCATCAGTATGATGTAATGTGATTCATGGACAGGCATTTGGAATGAGGGTTTCTGCTTCTGTAACAGTCTGAGACCACAGTGGTGCATCTGTAACAGGGTGCTAGTGCAGGTTTTGAAAGTCTTAAAGGGGTCATATTTAGCTAAACCCACTTTTATTAGTCTTTGGTTCAATTATTTGTGTATTTGGACCCTAATAGTTCAGAAAGTTTGAATTTGAACCCTCCAGGTGCTGCAAAGCTATCTTTATATTCATTTTGGCAAAAATCAAGTGGATTTATACAACTCATTCTAATGGCTTGTTTATGCTTGCCGCACGAGTGTGACGTGCGGAAAATAGACGCGGGGAGTTGGCATGAGAGTACGTGTGGTGCTTTTATACTCTGGGCAGCTCCGCACGGCATCTATTCCCAACCTGCAGGGGGCAGTGTGCCACAAACGCACGTCTATCACAGTAAAAACTAGAAAAGAAGAAATTGCCATAACAAACCAAACATGGCGAGAGCCAGCTCAACTCTCCCAGAATCTGTGGACGTTTGGGCTCCCCCCTGGTCTCTGCTTCTCCCTGTGGCGGTCTTTTTGGCTTTTACATATCTGTCCTGAATGTTTTTCCAGGTTTTTTTTGCCCATTCCTCCTCTTTGCCGAATGTAGCTGCAATTTCCCGCCATGAATTGTTCATCACACGCTGCAGCGGTGGTCCCGGTGTGATGAATCATACAAGTGCCTGTACTTCTGTACTTCTACCACCAGGAGCTCCTGAATGTCGGCCATGTTGTCCGCAAGTCTCTTACAAATTTTCTGAGGTGCGCGAAGCGGAATGTTTCTGCTTAAGATAAAGGGGCATGGGTGTGAAAATGACGTCAACTGGCCGCGTGGAGCTCGCTGACGCGGTAAGCATAAAACAGCCTTAAGTGCTCCAAACCACCTTTCTGGTGTCATTACTCAGAAATAGGGTTGAAGATGGACCTGTGGAGTTGAATTAATGAAGAATTCAGACCCAAACAGAGCATTTACAGTTTATGTAGACCACAGGGAAATGTTTGAAAATGTGTAATTCCATATGAAAGAAGCAAAATATCACTCCTTTAAAACGTGTGGAGTTTTGAAATGCTGTTTTCCAGACCTTTTTGTATGAAAGTCTTAATAAAGGATGGGAAAAAGTTCCTCTCATAGTTTAATTTAGAGTTTGCTCAATAGGCACATAATCCTGTAGATAAGAAATACATGAGGAAAATGTCTAAAAAAAAAACCTGATCTGATTTCACTAACTGGTCAGTACTGGAATGATTCTAGTGAAGGGTGTTTGTATGATGTTTATGCACTTTTGTAATTTCATATGTTTTGAAAATGTTTCTGTCAGTAAAACATAATTCACTGCCAATTATACATTCATTCCATTCATATGTTTATTAAAATAAACTTTTCTACTGCACACAACAGATATAATCTTGACCAAAAAAAGTAAGCGTGCAAAAGTATATAAAGTCAAGGTCTGGGGGAAAAAATCGCAGTTTTGAAAAAGTCTGGAGGTTTGTTTTTTTTGGATAAAGAGCAAACACCCTGAATAGGAATGCCCAGATGTTGTAGAATCCTTAACGGCTTTATTAAATTTCTTTAATATGTCCAAACACACAGTATCTGCAGGTATGTAACTGTTTGGGTTAGAGTTAAGGTTATGTGCAAAGCTACATATGTGACAACTATTCTGACTGGTCGCTCTAGAGTAGCCTAAACTAACCAATAGAAAACATAACACAAGTTCTTACACTAACTGAAGCTAAATATATACCTTTAATCTTTAATTAAACTTATGCAGTGTCATGGATTCGTTCATTCTACATTCCTTTTGTTGCTGCATAAAACCTGAAATCTGAACTAAAACCAGTCAATTCCTCCAATAAAAATAAAACAACCGCTTATGCACTCACCAGACTGAACTCAAAATACAATCATACATCCTGACCTTTTAATACAGAACTCCAATTCAACATAAATTAATTCAATACAATGTGATTGAATGTGTAATTCATGATTCCTGCTGTTTTTGCATCACATGTTTGTTTCTCTTGTTGTATAAGTCACTTCTGCTGTTTCTGTTTAACTGAAAAACACACAAACACGTCTTTTCTCTACTTGTTTGTAATGCAAAACAGTCACTGACTGAAGATCAAATAAAAACAGACATGGACCTTTCCTTGATCCAGCCCCTTCCCCCTCTGGAAAATAACATATAGACTGCATAAATTAGAGAAAAATGTGGTGTCAGTGTGCCTCCAGTTTGCACAAGCACAAACAAACACCACAACATGAACTAATCACTGCAGGCTCCAGACACGGACCAAACCAAAGCTGAAGTAGACACGATATTTACAATGTTTTTATCTCTTTATTTTCTGATAAAACTGACGCTTTTGCATCTCTTCAAAACCACCTCACTCCTTTGACAAAAATGGTAATTTTACATTGCAGAACATGAAAGTTGCTGTCCTACTTTTTAGCTTACCGGCTGACAGGAGGTAAGCTATTGTCGTCATGAGGCGTCCATCGTCGTCATCTGTCGTCGTCCATTACAAAAATTTCAATCATCTTCCTCTCCGAAACTACAATTCCGATTGACTTCAAACTTGGTATACAGCTTCTTTATGATGATTTCAGCAAAAGTTAGTGAAATGATTTGGATCCGGATCTGATTCTGGATTTGGTGTAACTTTGTAAAATTTCCCCATTATAAGAGATAGGAAGTGGATGGATGCAATAACTCAGTAAATATAAATGATATCCAGTGTAAATTTCTACAGTCCAGTCCTGATGGGGAGATGACCAAAACATAATGTCCACATGCTGATCAGGATCTTCTTCTGGATCCGGGAACTTACGTAAAATTTAACATGGGCTCTTATGGGGGAAAAATTTCAGTCGTCTTCACTTTTCTATGGTGTGACAAACTCTGAACACATTAATTACTATTTTTCCACAGAATTCCATTTATTTGTGTGTCTTTGAAAATTAAAATACATATAAACTAGAAGCACTCGGAGAGCGCAGACCTCCGCCAAGACTGATCAGTGGCCCCCCCCGTGGGCCCCCCCACCCCCGATCACCACCAAAATTTAATCATTTCTTCCTTATCCCATTTCCAACAAACCCTGAAAATTTCATCAAAATCTGTCCATACCTTTTTGAGTTATGTTGCACACTAACGGACAGACAGACAGACAAAAAAACCCTGGCAAAAACATAACCTCCTTGGCGGAGGTAATAAAGCTGTGTGTGGTGAAGACTTAGTGTATAAATGGGGAAACCTAACCTTCAAATCGGCCTTTAATAAAAGACATGTTTTTCTGTTGGTGTCAGAGCAGCTGCAGTTCACATGTTATTGTTAAGAGAAAAAGCTACATGTAGGACGCATCGTATTCAACCTTTCCTTGAATGAAAGATGAATGAATGATTTCCTTGTTGAATAATTGCCTCAAAACTAAAAGAGACAGAAAACCAGAGCAGGAGCAGGCGTCCGTGGGTCTATGAGGCGTAGAGTTCATCTGTTCGTACTGTGTGCTGTGGGTTCACCCTGTGTTCGTCCTATCTCATCATGTTATTCTAACCCGTCCTCATCACTCTCTGTCTCCTCGGCTGATAATTGGACTCTAATAGGACTCGGTCCAATAGGTCAGCAGGAGCCTGCAGACATGACTCTCATGTTTTGTTTCGGACAAATCTGACCTTTTTCTGCTCAAACCGTGTGAATGTGCTGTTCTGGTCATGAATCATGGCTGTGGTTTTGTTCCTGCAGTGTTCGGAGGCAGATGTGATGCAGCTCTTAGCTCTTAGTGTCCTGGTGCGTTCAGGTCCAGACACTGAAATGCTCTCAGACATTATTTGTTCGTCTGCGTACTCTGGCTTTCAATCTCACTGGCCTTTTCTTTTTTTCTGTTTCCAGTTTGTTTTTAACATAATTTCCTTCCTCCTTTTTGTGGCTTGAGGTAAAACACTACTGTTATTGTTACCTTCAAAGTAGACGCCACTTAAATGACAAATGAAAGTATAAACAGACGAAAAAATAAATACAAAAGACGTCTGAGCTTAACCCGTAAAGACCCAGTACTACATTTGGGGTACTTCCCAAATGAATTTTTCTCTATATTTACCATTTCTTATGTAATTTATCACCATTTATTGTAATATTATTCACTTTATTTCATGTTTCCGGTAAAATCTGGTATTTAAGATAAGATAAGATAAGATAAGATAAGATAAGATAAGATAAGATAAGATAAGATAAGATATGCCTTTATTAGTCCCACAAGGGGAAATTCCATTTTCCTATATTTAATTCACTGATCATGTAGATGTTCATAAAAGCTCAGATTAAAGTTGAGGATTATTATATTAGACATAGAGAAAACTGAAGAAAATGTTGCTTTTTCAGTGAAGATATAAATAACTGATCATAAACCCAGTGTGTTCATCCACTGTCATTGATCAATTGTATGTTCTTTATACTGTGGCGTGTTGGAGGAGCAGCTGGGGGAAGTTTCCCAGCATGCATTGGGACAGTGTTCTGTGTTTACAGTGTTCTGAGTTTAAAAGAAGTGTTGTTCTTGTTAGACAGCAGAGTTATGGTGTGTTTTACCCTTTTTTGTTAGTTGTTTTCTTTGTGTGGAATAATTATTTCTATTGAGTTCATTTTCTTGCACCGTGAGCTAAGTTGCTGTTTTGTTTCATGACTCCCTGTAGTGGTTATTTATTTACCCTTGTATTGATTTGATTTGGTTTGATTTATTTATTTGAAACATGCAAAGAAACAAAATAGACAAAAACAAAATAACACTTAAATGGACAGAATCTATCATCAAGCACATACAAGTCTGAATATTGCATGGTCAAAAAGGAGTAGGAAGAAGTATGAACTTATTTAATCCTACCCCTCAGTGCTTCTACACCTTTATCACTAACTTAATACAAGAATCAAACAATACTATTTTCCTAATTTTAGCATCGAACCACAACAAATACATAATGCAGTAACTGAATTATACACAACAAAATGTTCATGGCAGTACAGTCATACAAACAGACTCAACAGTTCAACCATTTTCTTCAATAATCACAGCAGATTTATCAGTAGAACATCATCCATAAACAAACAGGGCTCATTGTCATTATTAAACACAATACCTCTCAAGAATCAAGAATCTGAAGTTTTCTGATATTACACTTGCTTACAATATGTATTTGTTTTTGTATGTAACTGAAATTTAAAAAATTCATTCAAAAGCAGTTCTCAAAACATTGTATATGATATAGTGGTCTGTTAGATTGTTCCATTCAGCACATCCATGATGGAGACGGATGGATGGATGGATGGGACTATATTTCCTCTTATTCTGTCTCATTTTGTCCACATACCGGTGACTCATTTCACTCAATACCACTGCGGCATCTCTGCTGGCCATGTCAGCAGCTGTGAATAATTCTTTTCACCTGCTTTTTTCCCCAGAATTCCTTTATTTATGTTGACATACAGTAAATTTAAATGCACCCACTCAAGCCTCATTTCCTATTCAAGGCCGACGGAGGCTGGAAGCTTTTATTCTAACAGTGAAAACTTCATTTGCACGGAGGCAGGTTCCTGTTGGAATGAAATGAGTCATAGTTCTTTGTTTAAACATGTACGATTTTATACGACAACAACAGGAAACAAGTACACACTGTATGTGCAGCTTCATAAATGCATTTTCTTGAAAAACAGACCTTGAAAGTTTGTGAAATATCCTCTAATTTCTTCTTTTTTTGTTGCTAGAATTATTAGTATGTATAAAACAAATAAAAGGCTGCTGGTTCTTTAGTATCTTATTAAGGAGATATTGTAGAAATGTGTGCATGTTTTAGATATTATTAGTATTAGTTCAACCATTAGTGTTAATAGTAAATAATAAGAACACAGACTGGTTTTGTAAGTGATATTACAAGATGTCAAAATAGTGAACAAAATGTAGTAAACAGAACAAAACATGTCATAAATTAACAAAATGATTAAAAAAAAATACTAAATAGTAGAAAATATGAACAAAACAATCAGTAAAGGAACAAAAATGGTCAAAAAATGAACTAAATAGTAGAAAAACTGAACCAAATAATCAACTAAATGAATGAAATAATAAGTAATTTGAACAAAATTGCCAAAAAAAAATTAACAGAAGAGGTAAAAAATTAACTTATAATATTTTTTTTTAAAAATCAACCAAATGAACACCATTTTGGCTCAAATTTGAATCAGTGTTCAAACTCCCAGTCCTACACCCATTTATCAGAAAAAATGCAAATTTTTTCACTATAGCGGCCCCTACAAATTTACATTTCCAACAATTGCATCAGTTCGGACATACGATCACCGATTTGGCTCAAATTTGACTCACACATCTATCCCCCAGGTCTGCACCCATTCATTGGAAAAAATTGAAATTGTGCACAATAGCACCCCCCCACAAATTTACCTTTATTAAAATTGCTTCAGTTTGGACATATGAACACCTATTTAGCTCAAATTCAAATCAGTTGTCAATTTTCAGACCTACACCTATTTATCAGAAGAAATTGAAATTTCGCACTATAGCGCCCCCTACAAATATATCTTTATGAACATTGCATCAGATTGGACATACAAACACCGATTTGGCTCAAATTTGAATCCGCTGTCAATCTCCCAGGCCTACACCTATTTATCAGAAAAAATTGAAATTTCACAAAAATTTACCTTTGACTAAATTGCATCAGTTCGGACATATGAACACCGATTTGGCTTAAATTTGAGTCATTTGTCAATCTCCCAGGCCTACACACATTCATTGGAAAAATGTGAAATTTGGTTCCATAGCGCCCCCTGCAAATTTACTTTTACAAAAATTGCTTAATTTCGGACATACAATCACCTGTTTGCTCAAATTTGAATCTGTTGTTAATCTCCCAGGCCTACACCAATTCCTCAGAAGACATTGAAATTTTGCTCTATAGCGCCCCGTACAAATTTACCTTTACGAAAACTGCATCAGATTGGACGTACGAACACCGATTTGGCTCAAATTTTAATCAGCTGTCAATCTCCCAGGCCCACACCGATTTATCAGAAAAAATTGAAATTTCGGACTATAGCACACTCTAAAACGTTACCTTTGCCAAAAGTGCATCAGTTCAGACATATGAACACTGATTTGGCTCAAGTTTGAATCAGCTGTCAATCTCTCAGGCCGACACCCATTCATCAGAAGACATTAAAACTTGGTGCTAGAGCGCCACCTGCTGAATGATGGACATACTTGAACTGGACATGCCCTTGGCGAGGGCCTTTCAGTGCTGCTTGCAGCTTTAATTAACCTTGGTCTCTTGTTGTTTCTTGTAGGTGATCTAGTCGGACCACCCTCGGCTCCACCCAGCGCCTCCCCCTCCCACCTCCCTCTTCCTCCTCCTCGTTCTACTCCTTATCCTTGGCCTCTTCTGTTGCTCCTGTTGTGGGGGGGTCAACACTCCGCCATGTCTGTCCTCAGCGTCCCCGCCCCCTTCTGCCTCCTCCTCTTCCTCTTCCTCCTCCCATTGCCACCGTGCCAACCAGAGTCCCAGCGCGGTGACCTCGGCAGTGACCCCGACACGTGGACGGGCCTGCCCTCGGCGTTCCCATCCTCCACCTCAACGACAGCGGCGTACGGAAACGGCACCGATAAAGGGAGGAAGGACAAGTGTGAAGAGGAGACGGTGTGTTCGAAGGGCATCCTGCTGCCGGTGTGGAAGCCGCAGCAGCCCGGCCTGGGAATGCAGGTGGCCCGGGCCGTCGTCTACTTCGTGTCACTCATGTACATGTTCCTGGGCGTGTCCATTATCGCAGACCGCTTCATGGCGTCCATAGAGGTCATCACATCACAGGTAAGAAAGGCTGAACAGGTGGTAAAATATTCACCTGAGGGACTGAAGTTGACCCTTTAGGAGGCAGAGTTTTTTTTTTAGAGAAAATATACAATTTTGATAGCAAGATGTCAGAAATCTGTATCTTGGAAGTGTTTAGAGATAAAATCATACTGAAAATGAGAAAAATATTGGGTATGACCCAAAGTTTATGATGGGAGTAAATTTACACATCTAATTTGCATAATGTGACGTGACAGGGTGGCAGCCATACTGGCTTGCGCAACTTTTTTAGGAAAATTGAACTTTGAACATATTTACATTCAAGTTTTCTTTGTGCTTTTATTTTTATTTTTTTGTCATCTTATCCTTAAAATTAATTAATTGAAACATTAGTAGAGAGTAAAATGCATTAAGTTTTTGTGTTTTTTTATCCAAGCAGCAGAGTAGATAAATCTGTCCTTATCTATCCAAAATAAAACTAAATAAACTTCACCTTCTTACTAAACCAGCTCAGGACCACACCTTTAAACTGAATTTTCTTCTTCACTTTGAATAGAAACATGTCCTGAAATGGTGTTAGGATTGAAGGGGCACATGTCTGCCATCTACTGGTGGGAGGTGGTAGTAAGATTTGGAAACTATCCAGAGCTATTATGGTCTGTTTCATTCTGTTATGCTGCTTGGCACAATATTGCAACTTTGACGCTTAAAGGGTTAATATGTAAGGTTCGCTGGCTCTTGACCAAAGTCTAGATCTGCTTTCCCCAAACCTAAGGTCGAGATGCGTTATGGGTGGTGGAGTTGTTTGTATTTGATCACCAGGGTGCATGAAGTGTGTTTTTACCAAAGGTGAAAGTAACAAAATAGAAACACAAAAAATGCAAAGTACGAAAATTATGTTAAAGATAAAACATAACAAGATGCAAATTGTGTAAAAGACGCAAACAGTTTAAAACACACAAGATACAACTACAGGCAAATGGCAACAAGAACCAAACAACGCTAAAGGTGGAAATAATATGAGACACAAAAAAAAACTGCAACAACACAAAAGATGCAACAGGAAGCAAATGATGCTAAAGATAAAAATGACATAATACACAACAAGATACAACCACAGGCAAATTACATAATAGACACAACAGGAACCAAACAATGCAAAAGACGTTCAGAGGCTCTGTAGTTACCGTGGCAACACCGTCATCTTCTACAACATTTATTCAACAGTAAAACCCATGGAGTTGGATCAATGACAGTGGACAGAGACACTTGTTTTATGTTCAGCTAATGATATAATTTGCTGAAAATTGTCACGTTTTCACCTTTGAATTTAACTTTTATGAACATCTACATGATCAGTGAATTAAACATAGGAAATACCTGAGTTATACTGAAAAATAAATGGTAATAAATCACTTAAGAAAAAAGAAAATTAGATTTGAACGTTGCCACAGAAATTGTTCCAGGTCTTTTAGGGTTAAATAGTCTTATTCTCCAAGTGACTTTAAGTTGAAGCAGCATCCCAGTGCCCCCAGTGACCAACCACTACTGGGTGTCTTTTGCTGCGTTTCCACTACGTGGAACCAGCTCGGCTCGGCTCGGTATTCCTGGAGACCATTTCCATTACAAGATACTACCGACTTTACAGTACCTGGTTGTCATAGCGATGCGGCAGGTTACTTCCGTGTCGTCTGTTCAGAGAGTTGCTGATAAACTCGCTCGTTGCGTGTTGTCTCGTCGGAATTTTTACGTCGGCCACCAAAGACTGAATCTCCTCAACCGACCATGGTGTAGTTTTGGGCTGTCATCATGTGAATTAATGTACCGCTATATTTACTGTCCACTTCTGCATCTGTTTTTTGTAAAACGGCGGGTCACCGAGAAAACTGTGTGACCAGTCAGTGGTCTGCAGTGTTTACACGTCACGTTTTAGTATCTGGTCCCCAGTCCTGGAACCTCGGTGGAGGTGATACAAAAAAACTAGTACCGGGTACCAGATTCCAGGTCCTTTTTCATAATGGAAACGCAAAAAGGCCGAGCCGAGTCGAGTGGAGCTGATACCACGCAGTAGAAATGGGGCATTTTAAAGGGGCCATATTTTGCTAAACCCACTTTTTGGTTCATTTATTTGTGTATTTGGACCCTAATAGTTCATACAGTTTGAATTTGAACCCTCCAGGTGCTGCAAAGCTATCTTTATATTCATTTTGGCAAAAATCGAGTGGATTTCTACAACCTGTTTCAATCCCTTCTTAATTTGTTAAATTTTTTAACTAGTTACATCACGACATTTGCACATATAAGGTCAAGACTTCTGATAAACATCTCTCCGAGTACGATATAATTGTTTGTCAGCAGCAGCGGTTGTAGTAAAAACTGAAAATATGACCCCTTTGAGTCGATTACCTAAAATGTTCAGTTGTTGGTTGTATTAACAAACACAAGTAGTTAAACGGGACAGAGCAGCACAGTCAACAACCTGGAGGGGGCGGGGTCATGTGCACTTAAAGGGCCAGCGCTCAAAACGACCTTTTTCGTGTCATTACTCAAAAATAGGGTTGAAGATGGACCTGTGGAGTTGAATTAATGACGAATTCAGACCCAAGAATAGCATTTGCAGTTTATGGAGACCACAAGGAAATGTTTGAAAATGCTTAATTCCATTTAAAAAAGCAAAATATCACTCCTTTAAAGCCTCCATAGATGAGAAGGGATGGGTGTTCAATTGCGTAAAATCTGCAGCTTCACCACTAGATGTCACTGAATACCCGAGATTTAATCTATAAGTTAAAATATAACAAATTTTAGTTTTAAAGTCATGAATTCAGTGTGTGATCAATAACCTTGAGGATCTTGTGTTTGTTGTGTTTGCGTCAGACGCTTGGTTTCCCTAATGGAGCGTTTAGACGTTTCCCTCAGTATGACAGAGTAAATGACTTTCAGCTGTTTTCGTCTCCAAACCCAGGAGGATAATGTAATTATGAAGAGCATCTATTTGGAACAAACACAGCAGACAGGCCTCATGTTTCAGAGTGGATTCAGTTCACAGTATCTGAGTGGAAGCTGCACTTGTGTGTCAGTGAGTGGTTTCACTGGTGGTGGGGTCGTCCCATGTGGCCTGTAATAGTTCAGGTGTGCAGTCCTAAACGCTCCGGAAAAAGAGAGGAACCGTCCTGGGGGGTTTGAGAGGAGCTCGATGGTGGGTATGATAAGAGGACGAGGAGATGGGAAGGTCAGGACGGACAAAAAAAAAAAAAAATCAATGAAGTAGAAATGAAGGACAAAGAAAAATGTACTTCTGCAGACCCAAACTCAGACTAACAAATGCACACATTTAAGACTCAGACTCAGCTGTATAGTACATGATAGAATGAAATATATTTGGGTGTGTCTATGAAATTGGTCCCTAAAAACAGGGCATGGGGCTAAAATTCAAACCAGATGTAGACTAATGTTATGATGCAAATTTATAAGCACTTTGGGTCGATTTTAAAAATAAATACTGAGATAAATGAGAAACTATTTTTCAGATAAGACACATTTTGATATTATTTTTATACAAATATTTGCATGTAACACAGTCAAACGGACATGAAAATTACACGCTATTTTTTTAATACCTTTTTATTCTCTCACAGGTAAATTTTGGGAATTGAACTAATTATTCAATGGAGAGTGTTTCACAAAAATGACCACTGTTGCAAAATCACTCGTAGTTTATTTGTGTTTAAATGGGCAGGTTATGTATGTAACGCCAGTGGACACAATGGGTTACACATGAAACCTGGAATGAGACTGAGATTCATGAAAAACCCACAACTCTGGATTAGAAAAACCACTAGGATTGACACATTTAACACAGTGTCTTTATTTTTAGTCTATATAAGACCATTTACAGCCATGTTTCCAGATCTAATGCACTGACACTTAGGTAGCTTTTACTGTCCTGATTTGGGTCCTATTTTTCCCCCCAATATTTTCTTAAAAATGTATTAATTATGGGATGGCTCAGAGCAAGAGAATAATTTTGTTGCATTTATCTGATGTCATCATTAGGTACATCCTGGGGGAAATATGTCTACATTTACCTGTTATAATTGGGTCTAAAAAGTTGGTAAAGTGCCAGATACCAAAATGAGCCCAGTTTCATAGAAGCATCCAGTTACCCAGGCCTCTGTGTTTGTAGCATGAGAAAAAATAAAAGGATAAAATACAAAATAAAGCAAGTGGTGCCAGGTGTTGTTACTGTTTATTTGACTGTTGTTTGTCTGCATATCCAACAAATCCTGTAAAGCCCTGTGAGGCAGCCTTGTTGTGATATAGGGCTGTACAAATAAAATTGAATTGAACTGAACAAACCCCGCCCCTTGCACGTATTGTAGCTTAGTTTGGCATCGATTCAGCTGATGTCATCATGTCTATGCATGTGGTGATGTCAGCGTATCAGTTGCCTCTATATATATAGCAAGTCTGAAGTAAATTGAAACAAAATTTATGTTTTAATAGACATGTGAAATTTCACCCATTATAACTAAATGGGGGGATAAAAGCTGTAAAAAATTTATAAAAAATTGAAACTTTGACCAACTTTTCCCAAAATGTAATGAGATTTATTGTTGGTCACTGGAAATCTATAAACCAAATTTAGTATGAATTCAACCGATAGTTTTGCTGCTACAGACATGGGAAATTTTGCTCATTGTAAGTAAATGGGGAAAAAAAAGATTTTAAAAATTCATAAAAAATGTGAACTTTAACCTACTTTTCCAAAAATCTAATAACATCTATTCTGGGTCACTGGTCATCTATAAACTAAGTATGGTATGAATTCAACCAGTAGTTGTGCTGCTAGAGTAGTAACAACAAACTGAACCAAAAAAAAATACCCTTTGCCTCCCCTTCGGGGGGGCAGGGTAAATATATAAAAGCTAAATGGAATAGAATCAAAGCTACTATAAAATACCTAAACGATAATAAAATAACTTCTGAATATGTACAATATTGTACAATATACAACAACAGTACCAGTTAAAGTGGTGGTGCGTGTAGAAGCAACAGTGAAACGAAATGACAGTGGTGACTTTAGCAGCATCATGATCTGTTAATACGATAATATGTCCAGATGGAGTTCACATAGATCCAATCTTAACCCTTTTACACCTACATTCTCCCTGATCTGAATGACTTATCCAAATACAGATTACATTTTAACACCTGTGTAAATCATTTCTAACGTCTCTAAATGCGTTTGTTCCACAGGAGAAGGAGGTGACCATCACAATGCCCAACGGGGAAACATCAGTGGCAACGGTTCGGATCTGGAACGAAACGGTGTCCAACCTGACGCTCATGGCCCTGGGCTCCAGCGCTCCAGAGATCCTACTGTCGGTCATAGAGGTACGAGCACACACCTGTATCTGCTCCGGAAAAATAAAAAAACCGTCTGCCTCATTTGATGCGTTGTACATGAAAATGAAAACAGCTGCAGACATAGAGAAACAGATGTTTGTTTTAGTGTTTTAAAAGCAACCACTTTATTCTTATTAGAAGTGGAGTGGAGTGTTCTGACATGTGGATTATTAGTATTATAGGGAAATATTTAAGAATGATGTGAATTTCCCAGTGTTTCTAAAAACCCTCATCATCTTCCAGCAGAGTCAACATAGTAAATATGGAAGAACATTTTGACATTTTAAAGTGATATTATGCATCTCAATAGTTTTGATTCAACTCATTTTCACTTTGTTTTTTTAATATTCGTATATTCAAAATCAAAAATGAAAGTTTGTAAGTGCAAATATCAACCATTAACCTTAATTAACTGTAAAATTTACCCAGAGTGGGATTGATAAAGTCTTATCTTATCTGATTTTATCTTATCTTATTTTATCTTAGCTTTCTAATCTTATCTTGTTTTATCTTATCATATTTTATTTTATCTTATCTTATCATAATTTGCTCAAGTTTTAAAATTGTTCTCAAACAATATTTTGTTTTATGTTTAATTGTGCACCTCGACTTATTGGCTCTGCAATATTTTTACTTTAATTCTGAGAAAAAAAGAAATATAGTTGTAAGTTCGATGCAAAAAAATAAATCAGTTTTAGACGGTAAATCCCATCTGTTTATTCTGAAATCACTGTTTTCTTTTCTCCGTCTTCACTTCCTGTCCTGTACCTGTGCAGGTGTGTGGTCATGGTTTCAAGGCCGGAGAGTTGGGCCCGGGGACCATCGTTGGCAGCGCTGCCTTCAACATGTTCGTGATCATCGGCATCTGTGTATGGACGATCCCGAACGGCGAAACCCGCAAGATTAAACACCTGCGCGTGTTCTTCATCACCGCCTTCTGGAGCATCTTCGCCTACATCTGGCTCTACCTCATCCTGTCTGTCATGACGCCCGGAGTCGTGGAGGTGAGGGAGCACGGATTTCATTTTTACTCAATCATATTTTTGGTAATTTCACAGATAGTATGTAGATCACATGGGGCAGTGTTAGTTTTACAGAAAATCAGTTCTCACTTTTTAATTTGAGAAACAGTTCTTCACACCACACTCGCAGTGGGTTTGTGCAGTTCTGTGATGGCACAAAGCTGCAGTTTAAAAGTTCAGTGTGTGTTTGTGTTGTGAGTTATTATTCCTGCTGTTCCACTGACAGCATCAGCTTTATGCACCTCCACTTTACTCAGTTTGGCTCAGTTTTGGCTCCAATACATTACATTTCCATTGTAGGTATAATACTCCTTCAGCATTAAACTATTGTGATGTTGCTTTCAGCTTCAGTTCTGATTGATACAGTAATGGAAGAGGACAAAACTTAAATGTATAAGTTAAAGTCTTGAAATAAAATGTCTTAAGATTTTTTCTTGTGGGTTTGTGGTTGGTTAGACTCAAATCTGTGGTCTATTTAGACATAGATATAGATAGACTTTATTTGTCATTCCAGTTTTACATCCACAATGAAATTTGATTGCAATTGGCTCAAGATACAGCAGCAACAAATAAAATAGACACTACAAAGTTGCACGAAAAAATTGTTAGACCATCAAAAGTCATCAAAAACAATGGTTATGCAATCAAGTACTAACTCCTGTGTGTATCATGTGACTAAAACAGACAGAAAAGAAAACATGGAATGTCTAAAAGCGCTGTTTTTGTCAGTACAATGCCATCGATTTTAATGGAAGAACTGAAGTGATTTTGGTTATTATCAAGAAAACATGGAAAATGGATAGATATCAGCTCTGAAATTAAACTACTATGAGCTGTTTTTGTTGTTATCATTATATTTGTCCAAACAAATGTACCTTTAGTTGTACCAGGCATTAAAAGGAACAAGAAATTGAAGAAAACAAGGGTGGTCTAATAATTTTTTCCGTGACCGTATATACAAGATAGAATAAATATACACATAAAAACTATGTGTCAAGTGTAAAAGTTGTGCTTCAGTGATTTAAAAAAAAAAAGCTATCATCAGTAGTAAAACCCATGATCCATAATAAAAACTAAGGGTCAAGTAAAATGATCTGTATTGAACAGTTATGTTGCAACAGCAGTGGAGCTCCAACTCCTGACTGGAGCAGATTTATCAAGATAGAACCAACTGGAACATTTACTCTGATGTTCTGATGTTTTCATGTTTCCTGCTAGCATGGTTTGGTTTAGGTCAACTCACTTTACCCATTTTACCCATCCTAATAGACACAGCACCTAGCATTAGGATTAGCAATTAGCATTAGAACTTGAGCAGCCATTTGAAGGTACTTCTTCATCGGTACCCTGGTCTTTCTGATGGTCACTGACAGGACAGGACAGGGGAAACCAACACAGAGAGGTTCTAGCCAGAAGTAGAAGTGCTAAATGCTATGCTAACGACGCATACTGATGACTGTTCAGCGAGAGCGTCCATGTTTTAAATCACAGGTGTCAAACATGCGGCCCGGGGGCCAAATCTGGCCCACCAAAGGATCCAATCTGGCCCGTAAGATGAATTTGTGCAATGCAAAAATTACACTGAAGATATTATCAATCAATGGTGTAAAAATCATTTTAATTCAGGTTCCACATTCAGACCAGTTTGATGTCATTTGGGTCAGACCAGTAAAATGTTATCATAATAACCTACAAATGATGACAACTGCAGATTTTATCTTTGTTTTAGTGTAAAAAATAAATAAACTAGAAAAGCACTCAGAGAGCGCAGACCTCCACCAAGGCAGATCAGACGCCCCCCCCCAACACTACCAAAACTTAATCATTTGTTCCTTGTGTCAGCATCAACATTTCATGAAATTTTCATTTAATTTTCCATCCATAACTTTTTGAGTTATCTTGCTAACAGACAAACAAACAAACAGACAGACAAACCTCGATGAAAACATAACCTTCGCCGTTACACTTGGCGGAGGTAATAAAATTACACGAAAATGTCTATATTAACAAACTATCCTTTTACAAACAATGGGAATAACCTGAACAAATACGAACAACCTGAAATGTCTTAAGAGGAGTAAATGCAATTTGTTGCTGAATGTTTTGTGTATTTGTAATTGTAATGTAAGTTGTAACGCACATGTGTAAATGACAAACTGATAAACTGAGGCAGAATATTGTTAAAACTGCACTTATTTTTTTAAGACATTTAAAGCTGTTCATGTTATTCAGATTTTTAAGAAAACGTTGTAGATGTAAACATTATCATAACGTAATTGTACTTTTTTTCCACTGTTCTTATTTTACTGGTCCGGCCCACTTGAGATCATATTGGGGTGAATGTGGCCCCTGAACTAAAATGAGTTTGACACCCCTACCCCTGTTTTAGATTTTGGAGCTTCTTTACAACAGGACACATGTCAGCTCCAGCCCCACAGTTGTGTTTATGATCTGTGATGAACATGTGAAGCAGCTGATGATGTGAACCTGTATCTCAGGTGTGGGAGGCCCTGGTCACCCTGCTCTACTTCCCCGTGTGCGTCATCCTGGCCTGGATCGCCGACCGCCGCCTGCTCTTCTACAAGTACATGGGCAAGCGTTACCGTGCCGACAAGCGCCACGGCATCGTCGTGGAAACCGAGGGAGATCTGACGCCCAACAAAGGCGGCATGGAGATGATTGTGGATGGGAAGTTTCCACCACGAGGAGGCGCTGTGGTCCCCGCTGAAAACTGTGGAGTTGGAACTCAGGACGGCATGGCGGGGGCTGCGGCCAATAACATCGGTGCAGCGGGGGGATCCATGGCAACAGGCGGCGGTAACCTGCCCAACTCCAACAGCACCATGGTCAATGTGGAGAACAGACAGGAACTGGACGAGAGCCGCAAGGAGGTGAGATTCATCATCAGATACACCATGTGGACAAAAGTATGTGGACACATTGAATTCAGGTGTTTCTAAACTAACAGGGGTCTGGGATACAAAACAATAATGACTAAAATCATAATATCGTTTTATATTGGGATAAACATCATCGCATTAGTTTGGTTTAAATTCTTATCTTTGTTCCCAACATACCTTAGAGATGGTTTTTTTACCGATCGTATTGTCATCTGTCTGTCCTTCTGTCCATTCAACAATGTAATCGCATCATCTGACGAATGCATTGACATACCTGCACCAAATTTATACTGTGTGGATGCATCTGGGCGTGGAGCAGAACCCTACTGAAAATAGATCCCCTTGGCCTACTTTTTAAAGGTCAAATGGTGACATGTCTTTTCAACAATCACATTAATCACATTATCTGAAAAATGCATTGAGATTTCCACACCGAATTTACACAAACACAATCTGATCTAAATTATAGGGCAGTAACTTTCAACACAATCTTACACTATATTTGGCTGAGGAGTATTAAAAGTGTGCAGCACGTTATGTTACTGAATTTCTCTCAACATTGATTTTTTTTTTAAATCCATGACTATGATTTTAAATATTTTACCTCTAAATTTCTAAAAAGAAATTCATGCTCTGACTGTAAATAATAATTTTCTTCCACAACTAACCATCAACTTTTTTCACATCTCACTGAGGAAGTAAAATCTCCCATTAAACTTTAAGGAAATATTGATGTTTTTATCTCAAATCAGCATGAACAGGACATCAGGACATCGTACAGCTGTAGACATGATGCGTCCCAATGCTTTTGTCCATACAGTGTATGTGAAGTATGAACAGCAGGAAAAACTAAAGTTTTTAGTCCAAAGTGGTCATATTTAGTCTGACCTCCCTTTGCACTTAACTTTAGCCGTTATGTTCAGACAAAATGACTTTCATTACATTAATTTTCAGATGTTTCATACCAGGTTTCATTCAAACACATGTTAGATGTTTCTAACTGTTTGTGCTGTTTCTTGTCATGGGGTCAGAGGTCACAATAAAAACTGATTAAAAAACATCTATGAGGCATTTTGGAAGCAAAAATGTCAATAAAGAGCTCAAACCCCTGTTAGAAAACAAACACCTGAATTCAACATGTCCCAATACTTTTGTCCACATAGTGTACTTTTAGAATCTGTAGACTGTAAACTCATCCTGATCTTTATCCTGACATTTCAGTCTTACTTCATAGGCCCATAATCCTCCTGTGAGAAACAAAAACCACAGAATCAGTATGTTTTGTCCAAATAAAGACCCTGAGTCATAGAGGTTTAAGAGAAAACCAGAACATATTGATATTCAAACCTGTTTGTTGAGAAAAAACTCCAAATGTTCCAGGATAATGAGAAGCTGGTATATATATATATATATATATATATATATATATATATATATACATATATATATATATATATATATACATATATATATATATATATATACATATATATATATATATATATATATATATACATATATATACATATATATATATATATATATATATATATATATATATATATATATATATATATATATATATATACATATATATATATATATATATATATATATATATATGTAGATAGAAAAATATAGATAATGTATAAAGTTAGAGAGAGGAAGTGATAATAAGAGTAAAGCTGTTCACAATAAGCTGTATTTTCTAAACTCATATAAAAACACTGTCATCACTGGAGACGGTGCTGCTCTGTAATCAGACTCTAATCTTATCTCGCTGTTTTTCTGTCGCTAGGAAACATATTTAACATTCAACATTTAACAAAACCCAATTTCTGCCGTTGTGATTGGCACGTAAAATAATGAACGCCGCTGCTGCAGACAGTAAAAGTGGATGCTATAGGTTGGAGGTGATTCTAATCATGATGAATTATGGCTCCACTTAAAGTGTCCGTTTTCTAATGTAGTTAATGCTCTGTGTGATCTGTGAGCGTTTCAGCAGCGAACTCAGTGAACAAAGTTAAGAGCCTGAGGAAGATGGAGAGGGAATGAAGGTCACATTATCCACACTGACACACATTTACACCTGTTAATAGGTACAAGGAAGCAATTATTGGCCAAGTAGAAGGAGGGGAAATGAAAAACAAGTTGAAGAGGTAATAAAATGTCAGAGGTGTCACCATGTGGGAGGTTGGAATGACGAAGACGATGAGGAGCTGGAGATAAATGAGAAGTAAATGCAGGACTAATGGGAGAATGAAGGGGATGAAGAGGAATGTGATACAGTTGAAAGTGTTTCAGAAAGAAGAAGGGAAACGGAGGGGATAAGAGCACCATACAAACTGGAAAACTTATCATCACTAGCTGGGTTTCCATTACGCTTTTCACAGTTCTAAACCATGTGGCAACAGGTGATGAACTCAACAAACGTAAAACAGTCATTAGCTTTATATCAGGGGTGGGAATCTTTTACTATCTAACGATTCGATTCAATTTTGATTTTTGGGGCTACGATTCGATTCAAAATCGATTTTCGATTCAAAACGATTTGATTCATAATGATTTCTTCTTCGGTCTATAAGTGTGTAAAGGATCCTCCTGATCTACTCCAGGCTGCTTTGCAAGACAGAATGACAAACGCAGACATTAAAATGTCTTTTTCATATTTATTAACTTTTAAACATTTATCCATGCTTGGCAGAAGTTTGGTGAGGCACAGCAGTGTGCGTCAGTTTGCTGCTGGTGGCTGACTGTGTCACCGTGTCCTTAAGCTCTGGGTGATGCAGCTGACAGACTGAACTCATGAAATCGCATTGTATGTGATGCCAGTTTATTGCATTTGGTGTGCTATACGTATGCATTTTCATCCTTTCACGTGTTATTTAATGCCATTTGATGGTTTGTGAATGTGCTAGCTGTTAACCGCTAACCCCATAGCTAACCCTACCTCCTCCGTTAGTTTCCTCTTTGTTTTGGTGCTTACCACGCAAGCGTATCTTGCAGAACCGGCTGTGTGATGAAGTCAGGACGTCCCGCATACTGAACGGTGGAAGACCGCTGGCGGATTAGTTTTATTTTTTAAAATCGATTTTGGGACACTTTAAATCAATTCTGAATCGTAGTAAATGAGAATCGCGATTTTTATATGAATAGATTTTTTGGCACACCCCTACTTTGTACGTTTTTAATCTTTGTCTCTAGTGTTTCTTCATCTTTTCTTCTCTTCTGTGGCTTCTTTCTTCTACTCTGCTGTTATTTTTTCTATTTTTATCACTTCTTTTCACCGACTTTATCATTTATTCAATTTTTGTCTCTTCTTTTCTTTGACTAGCAAATTTTCTCCACTTGTATTTCTTCACTTCATTTCTTCAACACTAACATTTTGGTATATTTTTTATCATTTCTTTTCTCCAGCTCTATTGTTGTTTCTTCTATTTATCGCTTTTTTCTTCAACTCTAATGTAGTTTCTACTGTTTTCTGTCACTTCTTTTCTCAGACTCTAGTATTTCTTCTATTTTTATCACCTTGTTTCTTCAATTTTTACTGATTATTTCTTTCAACTTTGAACTTTTGTATTCTCTTTTTGTTGCTTCTTTTCTTTGACTATCATTTCTTATATAGTTTGTCAAAACTATTCTGATCATCTGGTAATTTCTTTGTTTCCTAAAGTACAAATATTACACATATCTCCTTTAAAGGGTGCTGTATAAATACAATTATGCTCAGTTATATTTACTTTAATGTACTTTTTAATGTTCCAGTATTTATCTCCAACTGTCATGTTTGTCTCATTATTAAAACTTGGCCGAACATTTACAGAAACAGGTTGGAACAACAGCCTCATACCCCGTCGGCGTTTGGATATTTTAATAATGATGTTCTTTCTCCTCAGGTGATTCGGATCCTGAAGGAGCTGAAGCAGAAATATCCAGACAAAGAGCTGGACCAGCTGGTGGAGTTGGCCAACTACTACGCCCTGCTGCACCAACAGAAGAGCAGAGCCTTTTACCGCATACAGGTAATGCAACAACACAACAACACAACACTCAGAACACACACACACATCAAGCAAACGATGACAATGAGCATAAATCCACTCAGCACCATCAGTAAAATGAAAAATTACAATACTATACTATACAAAATGCTGATATTCAACCTTCACATTCTAATTAAGTTCAATTTAATGACACAACTCAACTCACAGTATATGGGTAAATGTGACAAAAGTGAATAAATTAAACTTAATTAAATTATCATATCTGTTTATAGCTTTTATTTTGAACAAGTAAACCAGTCATTTTGGAGGCTTTGACCAAACACATGTTCATTTTATGTACTGAAAACATGAAAATGAAACTAAATCACTGTATTTATGTAGTTCACAAGGTCTTTATGTAGTTCATATTAATATTAATAGATAGGGGTGGGTAAGAAAATGACAATTAACCTCTTCATAATAGAAAGAGAGACTGTAATGATCCCACAACGGGGATATTCACTGGTCCGGGCAACAACAGAATAAAGTACATGAGACAATGTGAATGCATAAAGAGTGCATAAGACAAACAATAGAAAATGATAATTATAATGGTAATAAGTAATAAAACTCTAACAACTGTATACATATTTACAACAGAATGGAATTGCAATTGCCATATAAATTCATATTGTGATCAGGATGTGCTGATATATTGTCAGATAGTGTTGGATATTTATCTATGGTGCTATATAAAAGTTTTTTTTTTTCATATTTATTTATGTTTGAATTTGCGTCCATTCATAGATAATGTGTTGAAGGACTGAAAGACTTTAAAATATGAACCGCTTACTATCTCACTGGTTTTAACAGGCGACATCACATAACCCCTATCCTGGCATCCCTCCATTGGCTCCTTGTGTGTTTTAGAATTGATTTTAAGATTTTACTGATTACTTTTAAAGCCCGAATGGGTCTGGCCCCAAGTTATATAGATGAGATGTTAGTTACCTACGAGCCAGCACGCAGCCTTAGATCCTCGGGGGGGCAGAGGGCTCCTGGCTGTTCCAAAGTCGAGGCTTAAATCTAAAGGTGACCGGGCCTTTTCCATCAGGACCCCTCGACTTTGGAACGGCCTGCCCGAGGAGATAAGGCTTGCGGAATCAGTGACGTCTTTTAAATCACTTCTTAAAACACATTTTTATAGACTTGCTTCTATGTGATGTTTGTCCCTTTTAATTTTTAATTTTTAAAATTTGAATCTTATCCTGTTTGATTGTTGGTTTATATTCTCTTACATGGTGTTGTTTTATCTCACTCCTTTATTTTTGCATTGATTTGACAGCATCATGTTACGTTATCCCTGCCCTCTTTATTCCAATGCATTTAATTTATTTGAAGTGTCATGTTTCTGCATTGTTGTACACATCTCTCCTATTGTGTTGCTTCTGTTTTAGTGTTTTATTTGCATCTTGTATCCTGCTGTTGTGCCCTTTACTTGTCTGTCAAAAGAACTTTGTAAACTTTGTTTTAAAAGGTGCTATATAAATAAAGCTATTATTATTATTATTATTACTATGTTTACAATGGAGATACAGTATATTGGCTAAATAGATAAATAACACCAAAAAACAAATAATCAGAAAGTAACATCGGCATTAGTTATCAGCCAAAATGTCATTTTAAATATCAGTATCAACAGTCAGTGGCAATATGACTGCATTTCTTTGAGTGTTACAGTTTCTACTGTTTTAAGGACTTCTCTTCTTCTACTCTATCATTTCCTCTCTTCTTATCACTTCTTTTCTTTGACCGTAGTATCATTTCTTCACCTCTTTTCTTCAAGTCTAACATTTTTGTCTTTTTTTGTCACTTATTTTCTGTATTCTTCTCTGAATTCTGTATCCTGTTGAATTCTGTTCTGTTTATTGGTCTGATGGTTTTGTAAACAGTTCGTTTCATCTATATTTACCATCACCTCTTCTTTCTCCCTCGAGGCGACTCGTATGATGATCGGAGCCGGTAACGTCCTGAAGAAGCACGCCGCTGACCACGCCCGCCGCACCGTCATAACCGATGAGGAAACGCCGGAGGAGGACGACTTCGACATATGCAGCCGCATCTCGTTTGAGAGCGCCCACAGTCAGTGTATGGAGAACTGTGGCATCCTGACGCTGGCCGTCATCTGCCAAGGTATGGACCCAAAATCAGGGTTTCTGGATGTGATCCAACATGTGATGGAGTCTTAAAGTCACACCCACATGTTTTAACACTAACACCAATGGACTGTATGTGACTTATTGGCCAATAAAAGGCCTCAACAGTAGCACTGGGTCTTTGTGGGTTAAATTTGTTATATCTGATCTGTTGTAGGCGGTCTGGGAGAGAACACGTTCTATGTGGACTACAGGACTGAGGACGGGTCAGCCAACGCCGGGTCAGACTACGAGTACAGCGAAGGAACACTGGTGTTCAAACCTGGAGAAACTCGCAAAGAGATTAAGGTGAGTGGAGGAGATAAAAGGACCAGCATCGAGAGAGAGGAATGTTTTACACCAGAAACACCAGAAAACACCTCGACACTTTGATGTATCCTGGCATTAAACTGAATTATAAGAACCACCCCTGAGAGAAAAAACAACCGAATAACGACCCACAGTCTGGTCTCTGATGCTACGTCCAACGATAGTCGCTTTTCCATTGACCCTCAAATTGTGTGAATATAACCTGCGCATAAAAATTTACCTAATGCAAAAATGACAATTTCGCCAAAAAAGTTTTTGTGCTGGCAAGAGGTGGTTTTTCCGGTGTAGTGCAAATGGTATATCACACAAAACTGTAATGGAAAGACCTTTTTCTGCAACTAGAGTCAGGTGAATGAAAAAAAAAAAAAAAAAAAAAGAATGTTGACAGATGTTACAACAAGCGAAGAAGAGTTTTAAAAGAAACATGGCGCGGTATGTGTGGACACACCAGGAAACTGAATCTTTTTTTAATTTAGTACGAGATGGAAGGGTAATATATAATAATAATGTATATATCTGTAAATCAATATTTATGTTCATTGCCATGTTTATGGAATGACTGCTTGTGTCATCTTGTGATAATAATAATAATAATAATAATAATAATAATAATAATAATAATAATAATAATAATAATAATAATAATAATATAAAAATGCAATATGAATGAGATCTGTCAGTTCATACAAAAATCTCTGAGCTCATGAAATGACTACAAATCATACCAGGTCCATTTCCAGTTCTGAGTAAAAACGTGCCTTTAAACACGGAGGCCTGTTTTAGCTGCATTTACACACAAAACACTGAGCTCATGTGAACCCAGACTAAGTGTAAGAAGCCACTTTGACTTTGTGGTTCTGCATAAACAGGCTCCAGGCTTCAGAACAACCTGCAGCGTGGCTGTGAAATCTGGATAGAAATGTGAGGAGATGAAAGCAACAGGGATGAGGGGGAGCGGGGTGATGAGATAAATAATGAGGGTCCCAGCAGGGGAGTCAAAGAAAGGCCATGGAGAGACATAAGTGATTCAAGGAGAGGACAAAGAAACAGAACTCAAGTACGACTAATTCTGCTGCTACTATGTCAAGTTTTAATGTCCCTTAAAAGTGACTTGAGGCAGAATAATAATGTGATGCAGATCTTAGTCTTACAGATACAGACAGGTAACAAATGAAAGGAAGAACCAACGTGAAGCATTTTGAGGTGTTAGTCCATCACATGTCTCCAGAACTACATGCACTTTGAATTGTATTGATTCTGATTCTGACCACGACCTCTACTATCGGTTCTGCAGATTCCCTTCAGCATTTAATCCTCAGAGACCTAAATATGTGTCAAAACCTAAAACCATGTACTGATCTAAACTGTTTAATACCTGTTGAGCCACTAATCCTATCAATACATGTCAATAATTTGTGTAAAACGCAGTTGGTCATCTTTTCATGGTCATCAGGTCAAATCTTTGGCTCCGATTGTACATTTGAATGATTTAACTCTTTAAATTCAGTGAGCAACAAGCAATATCTCCAATAAACTGAATAAATGTCATCCACTAACCTGTTCTTCAGTGACAGCTTTAAAACGTATATAAAAGATAGTGTTGTTGTCAAGACCGCACCATCCGAGACCAAGACATTTACGAGACCAGAGGGTTCGGAGACCAAGACAAGACCAAGACCAAGACCGTACAGACAATGAAAAATTATTGGAAGAGTGAACAAAGTAAGAATTCTCTATTTTAAGATTTACAGTAACAGTACCGGCGACAAACAGTCTCTACATTTTTTTTCAAAGCACCATAATGCAGGAAATCTCAATTTTTCGTTTAGTTTCTGTCAAAAATCCAGCATCCATCAACAGCAGCTGTTTCGTTCAATGCAGACATCACTGCTGTTGGACATGTAAACACCTTCTCCTGGTCTTCCTTCACTCTCACTGCATGCGTGGGGGTGGGGGGAGTGTTGTCTTTCGTGTGGTGTGTCTGTATGCAACCGTTGCTGGGGAACCGTGGGCAACCAAGCAAAAACTGGTTGCTTTGAAATAGATCCTTTCCACTCTAATCAGTGGCATTAGCAAATAACTTAACAGTGGTGGTCTCGACCGGTCTCGTCTTAAAATTCCAAGTCCGTGCAGTCCAAGATCGAGACAAGACAAGACGAGTAAAAATGCACCCAAGACCGAGACGTGGAAAAAAGTGGTTTCAAGAACAAGACCAATCTTAAGTACTACAACACTAATAAAAGACATGACCCATTTGGACGTTCATAAAGATTGGACTGTGTTTCAGTGTTAAAAGGTCATGTGGTCTGATGAGTCCAGATTGACCCTGTTCCAGAGTGATGAAGAGAGCCAGATAAAGCGATTACCCATCATACCTACTGCCTACAGTACAAGTCTGTGGGGGCAGTGTTAGGATCTGGTCAGGTCTAGGTTCAAAATGTTGTGTAGCTTTGAACTCTTTTTGTCCAGGTTGTTAATTTTGTTTAATTAACAGGAACCATGAACAAACAACATTAATCTCACAAGAGTAAAACATCCTTGTGCCAAATATAACCACCAGCAGTTTTCCATCCACTGTCCCTGTGGATTTCAGCACAAAAATAAAACCTTGTATCCAAGGAATTAACTGCAGTTTGTTAGGTCGAACATTTGTACACAGCTTGGTGACACCGGTACCCTTATACAACCCTGTAAATAATGTGTACACTAACATATGTAGTCTATACTGTACACATACAGTATAATCAATACAATCTGTATCAAAGGAACAGGGGATAAAGTGATGAAATTATCCAAGTAATATCGATATTTAAACAGACATTTCAGTATCAAGTTTTGAGATGTGGAAGAAAAAAGTAAAAGCAGTAAAATACATAGAAGTTGGTTTGTGATTATGAAGAGTTTGTGTGAATCTGTATAAATTAAAGAATATCATTAATACAAAATAAATCTTTAATACGGAGCGGATTGCAGTGAAATTTGTGTAATCTACACTTTGTTAATTTGGTGTTTCCATACTAAAGCTATTAAATTCCTATTCTTACTCTCATTCAGAGAAGCTCAGGCTTTAAAGTCTTTCTGAAAAATATCTGAAAAATGTATTGTAATTGAATTGAATTTCACAGGTCACTTTCCGGGGTGAATTAAAAGGACACAGGATGATTGTATATTATAAGAACATGCATAGAAATCTGACTCTTACAGATGTCAGAGCTGGACAATGGAGGTTGATGCAATAACCATAAGAATCATGGGACAGCAGGACATTAAAAATACTGAATAAACTGGAACTACCATATATGTTAATGCACAAGTGACTATTACCAAGGTCAGCGTCATCTGTTTTAAATGTATATTAGTGCATTTCATCAGCTTCAGAGAGTCAGCTAAGTCTTGACTGTCCTATCTGTCTTCTAGATGTGGAAAAAGACCATTTGGTAGAGTATGTGTTTAGAGAATTTTATGACTTTATTACACTGTCTTTGTTGAATCATGTTACATAAATCTGGTCAGTAATATGTTTCAAATTACAGAAAATAAAATGCTTTAAGGCTACACATCTAGTGGACTTTTAGTTATTATAACTAAGCCTAGTGGTAAAGATGGTTCAGTCAAAATTTCAAGTAATTTCCTGTAAAATATGACTCCAAATGTGACGTAGAAGAGTTGGGCAGGAGAAATAAGTGATAAAGACCTGGAAGTAGCATCTTTAATCAGTATCAGGGGTGTCAAACTCAGTTCAGCTCAGGTGCCACATTGAGCCCAATATGATCTCAAGTGGGTCAGACCAGTAAAATAATAACATAATAACTTATAAATAAGGTCAACTCCAAATTTTTCTCTGTGTTTTACAGTGAAAAAAGTAAAATTACATTACGAAAGTGTTTGCATCTACAAAGTTTCCTTAACCCCCACAGACCCAGTGCTACTTTTGTGGCAGTTCCCAAATGAATTTTTCTCTCTATTTAACCTTTCTAAAGTGATTTATCACCATTTATTATTATATTATCCTCTGTCTTTTGCGTTTCTTCAATAAAAATCAGGTATTTTCCCATATTTCCCACATGTCTCACTGTTATTGTTGTAATGTACTTATTTATTAACTGTTTGTTTCTGTATATTGTATAACCTTGTTTTTACTTCTATCCCCCCCACCACCTACCGCTCAAGGAGCCATTGCTCTTTGATCAGGCTGCATTTGTAAATAAGAATCTGTTCTTAATTGCTTGCCTGGGTAAATAAAGGTCAAATAAAAAATAAATTTAAAAAAAACATATATATTTAATTTACTGATCATGTAGATGTTCATAGAAGCTCAGATTAAAGTTAACTGCCATAATATCAGAAACAGAGAACAATGAAGAAATCGTGACTTTTTCCACAAAATCTGTCATTAACTGAACATAAACCCAGTGTCTCCATCCACTGTCATTGAGCCAACTCCATGGGTTTTACTGGTGAATCAATGGTGTAGAAGATGACAGTGTTTCCATGGTAACTACAGAGCCTCTGAACATCCAAATGGGTCATATCTGATGACCATGAAAAGATGACAAACTGTATTTTACACCAATAATAATAATAATAACAATAATAATGATGATGATGATGATGATGATGGTGATGATGATAATAATAATAATAATAATAATAATAATAATAATAATAATAATAATAATAATAATAATAATACATCACACTTACAGTATATAGCGCTTTTTTTGACACTCAAAGACACTTTATTTATTTAATTATTTACATGGATTGATAGGTTTAATGAATCACAAGTTATTAAACTTTTTATATTGGCAGATGATTTTGGTCGCCAGTGGTTGTTTGGGTCTTTATGGGTTAAAAATGTGAATAGCATGAACAGCCTGATATTTCTCAAGCAATATAAGCACAATTTTAACAATATTCTGCCTCAGTTTATCATTTACACATTTACATTAGGGCTTGTAGATCACAAATGCATAAAACATGTAGTAACAGGCAGAATATTGTTAAAATTAGACTAATTTTTCTTTAGACATTTTATGTTGTTTATATTTGTTCAGGTTATTCGCATTTTTTTTGTTAAAGGATAGTGTGTAAATGTAAATGTTTTCATGTCATTTTACTTTTTTACACTAAAACTAAGAGGAAAAATTGGAGTTGTCATTATTTATAGGTTATTATGATAGAATTTTTCTGATTCAATTAATTTTAGATCATATTGGTCTGTATGTAGAGCCTGAACTAAAATGATTTTAACACCCTTCATTGCTAATATCTTCAGTGTAATTTCTGCATTTGACAAGTTCTTCCCATGGGGCTGGGTTGGACCCTTTGGCTGGCTGTATGCTTGACGCCCCTTATCTATATCATTATCTCCTTGGCACTTGAAAACTACTTAATGATGCTGCGAAAATCTCAATGTGATCACATAACCAGTCAAATAAGACGTGGTCCGGCTCATTGGATTACACAGCTGGTATAATCTGATTTGGGAGCATCCTGCTGTCGGTTAATGCATGATGAGATGATAAAGGGTTGTAAGTGGAGCCTCTGTTTATGAGTCAAATAATAAGGACATAAGTCTGGCAATTATGGAGTTATCACGAAAATACTTCAGAGTTTAGCTTCTTAATTAAGTGGATTCTGCATATTAAGTCGTATCGCATTAGGTTTTTCACTTAACTTCTCCTCACTGTTCTTTATTTATAGGCTGGTTTACTTTATAGTGTAGTTGTGCGCAGGCCCGGACTGGCTAATCAGGAGGACCGGGACAATTCCCGGTGGGCCGGTATAATATTTGGGCCGCGAGGGCTGGAGTTCACTTTAAATATATATTTAATATTTTATTTATTTATTTTTTGGGGCCGGTGTTCAGTCATAGCACTGAGTTGATCACGTAATCTGCAGCCGCTGTTCCTGGGCCCCACCCCCTCTACTAGCAAACTGTTTGTTTTCTTCCTCTTTTTTTGCGGACACACCGTGACCTGACGTAACATGTCCTTGCATACGGTTAGTAGCTCTAGAGTCTAGACTGTAGCTGTGGAGCATATACGATCTGTGCTCTGTAGGCTGTGGATGGTCAGCTGTGTTTGCTGTTTGAAACATGGATAATAGAAAGAACAAGGGTGGTGTGGAGAAGCAAGAATTAAAAAGAGGAAAGCTCTGGAAGCAAACGCAGCCAAATGTGACAAAATCTGCAACTTTGTCACAAAAACGACCTCCCAGTTGGAAACAACTAATAAGGACGATGAACCGGGTAAACCACCTTTCAAGTTAGTTAATTATCAAGTCAGTGAATTGTGTGGCATTGTGGCGTGTAACATAATGTTATGCAGTTTAAATAATGGTATGATGCGAGGCCACATAACTGGGAAACTTTGTCTTGTAGCTCCTCAGAGTCAGAAAGAACATTCAGCAGCAGACACCAGCCATGAGCCCACAAGTCCAGAGTGGGCAGGTAGGACTGCTCAGAGAGGGAAGAGGATTAGAAGAAATAGGCTCCAATGAAGAGTATGGTGTAGGCCTGTTCAGTATGAAAGGTGCTCTGAGATGCTCCAGGATTCAGCACTACATGAATGAAACTGACACCAAGGCTTTGCAAAATAGAAGATTTGTGCTGAGAATTATGAGCATTTTTAAAATGTGCTTTAGTGTCAGAAGCAGAGCCAGGAGCCAGTAGTGATGAGGGGATTGTTTCTGTCAGGATGGAAGGAAAAGGTGAGCTGTTGGAACAGACTGTGAACAAGCATTAGTTCCACTAAAACCACTTTCTAGACCCAAACCATAGCCCTGACCTATTTTAATTTTTATTATTAAAAGTGAGACAGTAAATACACAAAGCCCACAACTGAAAGGCAATAGCACAAAGTAATATTAAATAAAGCTGCATATTTTGCCAATGTAAATATCTTAATTAGTAAAGTAAGTCAAAATGTCTGTAGATATTATTTTTTATTGTGATCCAGGTGCAGGTGAGTCTAGGGAAACTGGAGGAGGTGTGAAAGGGAGAGCAGAGTCTACTGATGACAGAGGAGCAGCTCAGCAGCACAACCCTGAACCACTAGGCACAAATGACACAGATGAAGAGGAGTCTGTTGTTAGCTTTGGTTCCTCTGCTCACCCTCAGTCACAGGATATACAGACAGTTTTTTCTTATCATCCTCATCAAACCCCTAATATCACTATACCAAAAGTTTTCCATAGCAACGATGGAACAAACCACAAGTAAGTTGTGATGGAAATCTTTTGTTGCAGAGGATACAAAAATGATAGTTATTAGAAAGTGCAGCAAGCTTTATTTTTTTATTTATTTATTTATTTTTATTTAATATTTTTTCATATTCTTTCATTTCATTTCAAATATTTTAAAGGTTTGAAAAATGTTAACACTTATAAGAACAAAAATATAGATTCTGTTATTGTTGTGTTGTGAGGAATAATAATGTTGGAGATGTCGATGTGCATTCACTGTTGAAATAAATCCACATTGTGAAGCAACCTTTACTTGCACTGAATTGGAAATATTTTAGAAAATACACTGAATTAGAAGGCTTTGCAGAACAGTGTGTAGACCTAACATATAAGGTTATAATTCCATGATTTTAATAATAATTGGTCGTGATCTAAAGTGGGCCGGTGTGAGGTATGAAACTCCAGAGCTGAAAATGAGTCTCAGTCCGGCCCTGGTTGTGCGGTTTGTTTCTGATCATGTTTAACCCGTTCACTCCTGAGACATTATTTCTGCTATGAATTTGTGTCTGTTTCAGTGTCATAAAAGCTGCTGTGAGTATTTGCTTGTGTTTGCTTTACTGTGTGTTTTAGGGTCAAAACAGGTGGAATAACAGAAAAAGAGACAGAGAGGAGTTGAAGTTTGACAGGTTTTTACTAAATAAGACACTCAGAATGTACATCAGTAAGAGATTTAGGATGTTGAACATGAACTGTGAACTGGAACACACTGAACAACAAGGATTTGAATTTGGGCCCAGTAGTTTTTGTTTTGGGGTTCTGTTTTATAAATCAGACCAGCTGCTTTTTGGCACCTGGTTGAACTCCAAAAAGCAGTTACACGGACAAAACTCGGTAAAAACACAGTAAAAGAAAATCAAGTAAAATCACCACCACACTGGAAACAATAGTAAAAACAAAAAACCACAAGGAAGACGAAGTAAAAAAAAAAAAAAAAAAGGAAAAAAAAAAAGGAAAAAAAAAAACTCAAACCGTCTATTTTTATAGTGAGTCAGTCTCACTCACTGCTCTGTGTTTTACCCCCCATTCCACAGGCAGTGGGGGGGGGGTGCACTGAGCATGCTCAGATGTCGATGTAAATAACAAGGTCTATTCTATTAGCACTTTTTGAAATTTTTTCTATAGAGTAAACGGTTGAATTTTTATGGATATCCTACTATAAAATGCACGTTCTGCGTCTGATCGATCGATGTTGCAGCACAGGAGGGCGTTTATACGGGTTTTCCTCAGTCTTCACAGGCCTGATCGCCACCAAACTCGCCAAATGAATAGAAACATTACCTGACTATCTACAAGGCACAATTTTATGTTCGTATTCAAATGTTGTGAGGTATGCTGGGAGATTTTAGCCTCTCTCTACTTTGAATTCTTCATCCCTGCCGCCATACTCCATTTTTGGAAGTGGTTATGCTGCCGTTCATGAAATTTCTACTGCTAGCAGATGATGCTACAATGTTAAGGCTGCAGTTCACTACCGCTGTATGAATTTAATCATGCTTGACAGGCCAAACACATACATGCTCTTCCCTTCATACCTCACATGTTGGCTCAGATTATTACCTGCACAATGCATGATTAAATGGTAGTTTACAAATGGATAGTGGTGGCAGACAAGTTTTACTTATCATGCTGTCGTACAATGGCACCACGGGTACAATACCGCTAGTTTAAATAAATCATACATTCAGAACAATCACCGCTGACACATCAGGGGTTAAAGGGTTAATACTGATCCTCATGTTTCCGTCCGCCTTCAGGTTGGAATAATCGATGACGACATATTCGAAGAGGACGAACACTTCTTCGTTCGTCTGCTGAACCTTCGTGTCGGCGACGCTGAGGGGATGTTTGAGAGCGATGAGGTCGGCGCCACCCCTAAGGCCCGTCTGGTTGAGCCCTTGGTTGCCACGGTGACGATCCTGGACGATGACCACGCCGGAATCTTTACGTTCAGCGAGCGCATGGTGAGGGTGAGCGAGAGCGTCGGCACGATGGAGGTCACGGTGGTTCGCAATTCGGGCGCTCGTGGCACCGTCATCCTGCCATACCACACCGAGTCGGGCAGCGCTAAAGTCGGGGAGGACTTCGAGGAAGCCCGAGGGGAACTGGAGTTCACCAACGATCAGACCACGTGAGTCAAACCAACAGAACAGCACTTTCATACATGTTCATACGTTCATACTGTCCAGTGGCTTCATGCATGGAGGTTCAGCTTCTGACACTCCTGACACTGACCCACTCATCTTCAGCTGTCTTACAAATTGTCTGAGAATGAATGAACCTAAAGAGAGAATGTTTACAGGCAATGTGTGTGTATCTGCTGGTGTGTAGTTGCTATGGTGATTCCCTCCACTTTATGCTTGGTTTCTATGGTGAGTAACTGATGTCCTGTCCACACAAATAAATATATTTATCAGAGCAGGTCATAAGCTGCTTCACTATCCTTCTAGGCAACTGCTGACCCCATGAACAGATTTGTTTGTTTTGTCGGCTGAAGGTTGAAACTCTGACTCTGGTGGGACTTGAACCCACAACCTTTGAATCCCTCCTGCCTTTTACTAGAAGTCCAATGCACTGTTCATTGTGCCACAGAGCCTCTCAATAACAGATGTAGTAGATGGAATGATATCAACACACTAACATGGAAGCATTTTTGAAACCTCCTTCATTTTACTAAACATCTCAACACAAAGTCTGGGCCTGTCCATAGTTGTTGTCCAACTTCTGGACATTGTAACCATATGGATAGTAGAAGAAGAATTAAGTTTGCATCCCTTTGGTCTTGAGCTGCTTCACTAACCTTCTAGGCTACAGTTGACTCTATGAACAGATTTGTCTTTGTTTTGTCAGCTGAAGGTCAGAACTCAGACTCTGGTGGGACTTGAACCTACAAGCTTTGAATCCCTCCTACCTTCACTAGAAGTCCAATGCACTGACCATTGCACCACAGAGCCTCTTAAAAACAGTTGTTGCAGATGGAATGATATTAGCACAATCTACGTCTTATGTCCTCTCCACACTAACATGAAAAAGTTTCAAAACCTCTTTCATTTACTAAACATCTCAACACCATCTGGACACCGTGGATAATACTGGAAGTATCAGACACAGATCTTCAGTCTGTCACAAAGGGGTAGTTCTGTAAATTAATGTTAAATTAAGTGTTGGTTGTGGATCTCCCAAAGGTATAAGTGCTGAGTTCAATCTACTGAAGGTCAAAAATACACCTGGATGTGATGTTTCAGGTACAGCTTCATTATACAAAGACATAATAGACATCAACAGAACGTAATGAGATGCCATCGTTTAACAATCTGTACATTTTCCCTGAACACACAGTTTATTAAAATCTCTCTTTTTGTGAAATAAAAACAGTTCACATGTGGACAAGACTAAGAAACGTAGAAAAAAAAAACCCTGTTTTGCAAAATGTCCACGTTAGTGGACATAAAATGTGATTTTACTTTGGGAACTAATTAATTGAACTTCAGTTTATTTCTTTATATTTGTACAGAAGATGCACAAATGATGATCTTAACTTTCTTTTTTTTTTTTAACCAATCCCTGATGGACCAGGACTCTTGTGGTTTATACATTAGTTGTTTTTTCTGACACACCAGAACAACATGATAAACTGTCAAATCATTGTTTGTGTCTTTAAACGCCTTAGGGATCGATGTTTGTCTGGGTTAGCTAGTTTTCTGTTTGCGCAGCACATATGACAAAGCCGATTGAACTGTATGATATCAATCCCAGCATGCCTCCGGTGATTCCATCTGACAGCCTGTTTGATTGACAGAGACCTGGACGAGGTGAGACAGGGCCGCTGATGGACGAGGAGACGCTGCTTTACATAAATGTAGTAACTATCTATACCCTTAGACTTCATCTGTTTTCATTACATCCACCTCTGGACTCTGCTCTGGGGCTGAATCCGTCCAATCAGCTAATACCTGAACATTCCTGTGTCCAGGCTGACAGAGGTGCGTCTCCTCAGGCGTCCTCTCCCAGCGGTGGCAGCGGCCCCTCATGGCCCCTGTCAGCTTCTGTCTCATATCGACTTACTTGATGTAATGTCAAAGTGGTAAAATCACTGTGGTTGCAGTTCCACTCTACTTCATGCACCGTGTGAACGACTACGAATACTTCTACCTCTGTGTCCACGGTTAAGCTTAGACTCAACACTTCCAAAGAAAATAGGACCAATGGCCCTGTAGCTTACCGGCCAAATGAAAAGCTTTGGGAAATATATCCAGATGCCATTTATTATTACCCAGTTCTGTGTATTTATTGTATTACAGAAATAGCCCATGTTTCGGTCATATTCCAATCAGATCTGTAAAAAATTCAAATTCCAACTTGATATCATTGATACTGATTTATTGGATCAATCCACTTTCTATCTCTTATAATGGAAAAATTTTTCAAAGTTGCACCAAATCCAGAATCAGATCCGGATGGAAATAATTTCAGTACCTTGTGTTGACATCCTCATACAGAAGCTGTATACCAAGTTTGAAGTCAATCAGAACTGGAGTTTCGAAGAAAAAGACGATTGAAATTTTTTCCCCATAAGAGCCCATGTTAAATTTTCCGTAAGTTCCCAGATCCAGAAGAAGATCCTGATCAGCATGTGGACATTATGTTTTGGTCATCTCCCCATCAGGGCTGGACTGTAGAAATTTACACTGGATATCATTTATATTTACTGAGTTATTGCATCGATCCACTTCCTATCTCTTATAATGGGGAAATTTTTCAAAGTCGCACCAAATCCAGAATCAGATCCAGATCCAAATAATTTCACTAACTTTTGTTGACATCATCATAAAGAAGCTGTATACCAAGTTTGAAGTCAATCAGAATCGTAGTTTCGGTGAAGAAGACGATTGAAATTTCTAAAAGGGACGACAGACGACGACAGACGACAGACGACAGACGACAGACGACAACGCCAGATGCCGCATGACGATAATAACTTATGGCCTGTTGGCCGGTAAGCTAATAAAAATGACTGTTATCACATTAAAACACTATGGTGACCGTACGGTTCTACTGTTACTGTCAAATGAACTAAATCAGGGAATATATGACAAAACTACTATTATTGTCCTTTGTGATTTTGGTGAAGTCTACTCTTCTAGAAACTTTAAAACCCTTGTTTCTACATCAGTAAGGTAGTATTTTCTGTCAGACAATAATTTTCCACAAAGGCTTCATCAGAACTGGAGATTTACACGTTGTAATTTTCTCAGCAGTAACAGTTCTGTGAAGAAAGTCTCTCCCAACAGCACAGAGAGCTTTTCAATCTTAAAGACCTAGAGGTAGTTCAGTGGCGACTTCCAAACAATTTTTTGTTAGAAGAAAAAGAGAGTTTTTGAATAAAATGTATCATTAACTGAAAGTAAAAGCATATGTGTCCATTGTTACTACTCTGGCTCAGGAGCAGCAACAAAGAGGGGAGACCACACAAGGCACAAACAGTTTAACAAAGATTTATTAAATAAAAATAACGTGAACGTGTAAGTCAGTAGTGAAAGCAGTGATGTTGGTGCGTGTAGTGTGTGGCAGTGTGGATCAATCAACTAAACTAAATGAAGACAGCCCATGGTCAGGAGAGGAGCAGAGAGAGAGCAACCATGCTCTCGGCCATTTTATGGGCTTCAGCCAGGTGAGGCAGATGAGGGCCTGATTAGGACAACACCCCCAGCTTCCTGGACAGACAGGACAAGAGTGAAGAGCAGCAAGGGCTTCACCATAAAGGCCACCTGCTGGCCGTCACACCATCCACTGTCATTGATCAAACTCCATGGGTTTTACTGGTGAATCAATAGTCGCTTTTCCATTGACCCTTAAATGGTGTGAATATAACTTGCGTGTAAAAATTCACCTAATGGAAAAATGACAATTTTGCCAAAATTCTTGTTTTTGCGCTGGCAAGAGGTGGTTCTTCGGGCATAGTGACATTGGTATATCATGTAAAACTGCAATGGAAAGACCTTTTTCTGCAACTAGAGTCATGTGAATGTCACAACAAGCAAAGAAGAATGAGAAAAGAAACATGGTATGGTATGTGTGGACACACCAGGAAACAATCATTTTGTAAGTTAGTATGGGCTAGAGGGGTAATATTTAATAATAATGAATATATCTGTAAATCAACACATATTTACGTTCATCACCATGTTTATGGAATGACTTCTCGATATATCTCACGATAATAAACAAATCATTTCATTTGTGATTTAATGGAAAAACCAACATTGCGCGGTTCTGTTTTTTTTTAACATTTAGTAAATGTCGGTAAACTTTTGCACAGATGTCCACTAGAAAAGCCGCTAATGTTGTAGAAGATGACGGTGTTTGCACATTCACTACGGAGCCTCTGAACGTCCAAATGGGTCATATCTGATGACCATGAAAAGATGAATAACTGTATTTTACACCAATTATTTTCATGTATTGACAGGATTAGTAGATCAACAGGTATTAAACAGTTTAGATCACTAGATGCTTTTTAACTTTTTAGCTAGAGATTCACTAATTCTATCAATACATTCAGGAAAAAGGTAGTTTCACAGCCTTCATGGTCATCAGATATGACCCATTTGAATGTTCAGAGGCTCTGTAGTTACCGTGGAAACACAGTCATCTTCTACAACACTGATTCACCTGTAAAACCCTAATTCTGACAATTCACACTAAATGGCAAGGTGGGTGAAGTGGGATTTGAACCATCAACCCTTTGGTTATTGGATGACCCACTCTACCTTCTGAGCCATGGCCATCCCATGACATTGAGGAGACTGAGATGAGCACTCCTTCACCTTCACTTTTTCTGCTGTTGCCAATGACAGGTGGACTTAGCCTTGTGTTTTGGATCATTGTCATGTTGGAACATCCAACACTGTCCCATTTGCGTTCTGTCAGGGTATGTAAACTTATGAGCACAACTGTATAACCTGTTTAATATAGGACTAACAGTATAGATATCAATATGATGATGTCAAAACGCACTCCAAACTGAACCCTGGTGGATCTAAAGCAGACCTGTAACATTCATTTTACTAAAGTCTGTAAGGCGACGTCTGAGTTTCCGTCTCCTTTCTGTTCTTCGTCCTCAGCTCTGCCTTTCTGTTTCATTACACTGCTCATTTCTACTTCACATAATCATCGTCTGTTATTTTCACGCCGTATTACTCCCAGTCGGGTTGAATGGTCATCGATTTCATCCATCCATCGCGCTCCTGTTCTTGTTTGATTTTTTTTCTACTTTCTGTCCGTTCTCCTCCTCCTATTTCCCCTCCTTTTCGTATTTTCTCACCTTTTTTCCCCTCTAAACAATTTTTCATCCTTTCAGTCGATAGTCTGCCTTCTGCATCTTCAATTTTCTGCTTTCATTTACCACTTCTTTCCACCTCTCCTTCCCTGTTCGCTCTTTTTTTTCCTTCTCCATACCTTTTGGTCCAACTTTTATTTCCATCCTCCATCCATCTTGTCCTCTCTCTGTCGTCAGTGATGGTTTATTCTCCTCTGCTCAGGGAGACGGTTTCCACGGTGACATCTCAGACTCAGTGACATTAACAGATCTTGGCATCATCACTTTATCCCCACTTCACTTCCTCTCCTCTAATGCCAGGCCATCATCCCTCATACCTCCGACATCATGACGGCACACATGCTTTTGTATTTCCTTCTACTACTCCTTTCCTTCTGCGAGTACTTGTTTCTTTTCCCGGCGGCTGTATTTGGTGGGGTTATTTTTGCAGCCCTGCAGGACCTCATGGTGTCATTTAGATACTGGAGTGTGTCAAATAGTGGAAATCGACCTGATTAAATATTAAAGATTCTGGAAGTTTGGTATGGAACAGTACAGATACATATACAATACCAAAGCTGAGCAACTCATTAAGCATCTGAATAAAATAACTGTTACAAACCTGTTGCAAAACCACCTTGTATCTGATGTTTGGAGCATTTTTCAGGATTATGTAGACAGGAGATGCTGAGGAAGGCAAATCTGTGAGGATTCGAGGAACATTTTTATGAAAACTTGAAATAATGTACTTATCCAGTTTGTTTGTTTTACGTGTTGTCTGTTCTGTTGTTCATTCTGTCTGTATGCTACCTCTTGGCCAGGTCATTATTGAAAATGAGAATCAGTTCTCAGCTTACTTAGTGGTTAAATAAAGGTTGAATAAATTAAATGAAATAAACTTTTATTGGAAAGCGTACGATAGCCCAGGGGCGTCAAACATACGGCCCACAGGCCAAAAACCGGCCCACGGGATGAATTTAGAAAGTCCAAAAATTACACAGAAGACACTGGCAATGTTTCCATACATATAAAAACATGAAAGAAAGAAACTTGTAACTTGGGTCTGACAGAGTAGCATAAAATTTGCATAATACAGGGTGTCTCAAAAAATTGGACCATTTCATCACCTAATAATCTGCTTAACATTTGTTTGCTCTTTTTGCTCAAAAAAGTGCAATCATCTTTATTTTTCTGCTTTCAGGAATAAACATGCCGTTTACTGCAACAGAAAAGATGTTCTGTGTACTGAAGTACGCCCAAACTCAGTCAAATGTGAATGCACAACATGAATTTGTTAGAAAACTTCATAAACAATCGCCATGTGTAGAGGAACTCAAGAGGAGAATCACTGAGGCTCTGGAGTTACACGCCACATGCTGCAGCGAGTGTGGCAGGAACTCCACAACTGACTTGATGTGTGCTGCGTCACAAGCAGTGCACACATTGAACATTTGTAATAACTTTGGAGCATTAAAAAATTATCATCTCCCAGAATTTTTCATTTGAAATTTGTAGAATAAAACATTTTATGTCCACAATAAATTCTATGAAGTATCATTTCTCCTGACCATGTTGTCACTTTGATGTGGACATCTCAAATGATGTAAATTTTTTTGGGGACACCCTTGACATCTCGTAATTTAGTAGTTTTCAATACTAAAATAAGTTAAAATATAAGATTTAGCTCTTACAGTAAATAAGGAGGCACCTATTAATATGAAAAAGCATAGAGCACTTCTATGTCTAATTTGGATCAAAACTTGTAGTAATTTGAGACGTTTACCATTAAATCTCCACATTGCATAGTTCATAAGCCTGTTGTGTATTTCAAGAGCATCCATCCTGAAATCCTCTGATTTTTACTGTCAGTGCTTGACTTTTTTCTCTGTTGTTCAACATCCTCCCCCTGCTTCCACCTTTGACTGAATTATTAATGCTGATCGTCCATCTTCCCACTACATCCTTTGCCCTGAACGCATCACAGAAACCCCTGCGTCTCCATTCATATGTGCAATCATGTGTTTTTAAGTGTTTTTTTCTCGTATCTGACATTTTGTTTGTACAGAGAAAAACAAAACACCATAAGTTAGTCATGTCCAGGGTTTCTGAGAGATGGCTTAGTGATGACTCAGAGCTTGTTCAATATTTGGCTTTCATTTCCTCCGAGAGTTCAGTTTAACTCTGAGTCAGTGATTTATTCAGTGAAATGAACCTGTTCCCTGGCAGCTTTTCTTCTACAAACCCTTCATTACTGTTAGTTCTCCCTCCTTCACACTTCAACTCCTCATTTACTCAGACAATATTACATCACAGATCCACACTTTTAATGGAGTTTTTTGCAACGTCACATGCACTTTTATATCAGTTTCATATTACATTTTTGTTCAGTAGTGTTCTGATGAATCTGAACTGTGATCACAGATTCATTCTTTTTCATTTATTTTGTGGGAACATTCAGTTGTCATGTTTTAGGGGAAAAATAGGAGGTGATTTGTCAATAAAATGTCAGAAAATCATGAAAAAATGCAGCTTCACATCCTTAAATGTTTTGTAAGACTTTCAGTTTACTGCTACAGAAGGAAAAGTAGAAAATGTTCGCATTTAAAAAAAAAAAAATCACAGGTACAGAATTTAGACTCTCAAAAAAATAGACAGATTCATCACAGTCGACAACTTATTGATTATTCATTTTTTCAGGTTGATGTGAATATTCCAGCGTCAGCGAGTTTTGCAGGATAAATGAATATGTTTATATTCACTACAAGGCTGATTGTAAATACGTAAAAGACAGATATGTGTTATTTTTGTAAAAATCTGAAATCATGTGATGTTGTGGGTCGATATCTTATTGTTGGTTTTTGGTTCTTTCCAGTTTGTGCTGAATAAAAATAATCCATTATGGAAATAAATGATAAACAATGTATGAATTCCAGGACAAAATGAGCTTTTAATATTAATGTGGATTTTTTTCTAACATACCTTGACTCTGTATCTACAGCAGCTGTTGTTTTAAAATGTGCATATAATCCACATATATTTACTTCCACTGAATTAATATGGAGGTTTTCATTTGATGACCTGTTCTCATGGGGAATCTTTGACTTTTTGCTTCGTTAATAAGGACGTTTTCATTCACTAGATTGAACTCACTCTGATCAGCTGTTCTGTAAATGTTGGGGTTTCACAGCTCAGGGTTTTTTTTTTCCAGTGTTTGACATATTTTTCAGCATCATAAACCTCTTTACAGAGATAAAGCTGGTCCACAATGAAATTCTGTACATTTAAGGGTTAGGACCTGATCAGAGGGATGATTTGAGTTACACATGATGTCATGCAAAATGGTGAAAATCTAACGTGGTCTTTGTTTGTTTGTTTGTTTGTTTGTTTGTGTGCAGTCAGACTCTCCAGGTGAGGATAATCGATGATGAAGAATATGAAAAACATGAAAACTTCTTCATTGTATTGGAGGAACCACGCTGGTTAAAGAGAGGGATCTCAGGTACATTTCAACACTATCACTGTTTTTTTTTTTTTTTTTTTCACTTTTTCAGGCGTCTTTTTGGTGAAGAAGAATCACATGGATGTCACAAATGTTTTCTCCTCTTGTAGGTTTTTGAAAGAACTTCTGTAATTTTACAAGCTGCTGTTATCTTTCCAGCTAATGTTAGCTGCTGATGGCTCACAAACTAACATTAGCTGATTTTAGCTTGCCAGCTAACATTTACAGCTGTTAGTTTTAAGCTTCAAGGTACTTTATTATCCCCTAGGATCAAATTATTGTACAGCTAACAGTACACACATCAAAAACAAATGACATATACAATATAAAAACATAAGTCACACACTATTCAGGAACCTGATAGCAGGAATAAAAAGGTTTGCTAGCGGAAGTTAGCTAATGTTAGCTGCCGATAGCTCACAAGCTAACATTAGCTAATTTTAGCTTGCCAGCCAACATTTGCAGCTGTTAGTTTTAAGGTTGAAGGTACTTTATTATCCTCTAGGAGCAAATTATTGTACAGCCAACAGTACACACTTCAAAAACAAATGACAGATACAATATAAAAACATAAATCGCACACTACTCAGAAACCTGATAGCAGCAGGAATAAAAGAGTTTGCTAGCTGAAGTTAGCTGATGTTAGCTTAACTAATATTAGCTGCTATTTCCGTACGTGCTAACATTAGCTGCTGTTACTTTGCTAGCTGATGTTAGCTGAGTTGACTGTAAAGGTACATATAATCTATTTGCTAAAACCAAATGCAACATGCATATTTATTTACTTTAAATTCCAGAAACTGGTGTAAAATATATTTTTCACATATGGAGAAAAAAACAAACAAACAAAAAATCAATTTTCCAGTGAGGCAAGGCAAATTTATTTGTACACCACAATTCATACACAGGGCAATTTACAGTGCTTTACAGAAATGGAAAAGAGACAGGTTAAATGGAAAAGAGACAGGTTAAATGGAAAAGAGGCAGGTTACAGATCAGTTTCTCACAGTTGCTAACAGTGTATTCAGAATTGTTTTGACAGTAGAAAGGTTACAAAAACTGAAGAAGCTATGGCTGGTTGGGTTGTATTTTGTAAATTTTGGTCCTAAGGAGATGCCACATTTCTCTGTCAAGTCTTGAGCTTAAAAACCTGGACTTCTGCTCTAAGCTAACAACAGTAATTAGCTCAGATTTGGTGTTAGTTGTGTTCACTAACAGCACCAAATGACCAACTCTCAGCTCAGAACACTTTCTACATTTTATGTACTCCCATAAATCTAGTCTTAATCCTCTTTGTCTTGTCAACAAAGTGCAGGTAATTTCAGTTTAATTTGCTGTTTTGTGCTGAATATGTTCTTTTCTCAGCCTGCCTTTTGTTCTTTCTTTGTATTTTGTGTTTACTTGCTTCACTGACCTACTTTACCCAAAGGGATCAATACAGTTTCATCTTATCTCAGACACACAGAGACACAGCATTCATCCTGTCATCCTGTACCTGTCACCACTACAACAAAGTCACCTCCTTTTGTCATTAAACTAGAGATAGGCAGGCAGAATAAGGAAGTATTTAGGTGAATTTCTAAGAATATTCTTAGAAGTCTGACAGAAGAAGCTACGTATGAACATAAAAGCTCTAAAAACACTCCTCGATTTGAGACGAGGAACTGAGAGAAGACATGTAGTGCTAATAGTAAATATTAAAGATGGCTGGGAAAGGATTTAGATTGAGAGCTTGGAGCACAAAGTAATCATGTGCGTTAGGAGGAAAGAACGAAACATCAACAAAAAACCATTTGTCTTGATGTGAACAACAGTACAGTCAATTGTGTTTCTTGGAATTGTTTGTGGAGTACTTTAGTGGGTCTGTTTTATAGCCTGTCTGTACATAAAGTGCACTGTGATGTGTTCCCAGGATGAGCTTTTCATGAAGCTGCTGCTGTCGGCCTGTATTTTACTTACTGTTTGTTTGTTTTTTCTTTTCTCTCTCCTCTTTACAGCTCTGCTTCTCAACCAAGGTAAGACCATTAGATCATGTCTACCACTTCATCTGTAGATCCACAGGAGGAACTTAACCATTAATCCACCTTTTAATATCAATACTGTCCAAAAAACACAGTATAACGGGCTGTTGCATCACAGACAGGTATCTGACAGAGAATGAATGTTATTACTAAAGCAAGAAACCAATGAACACAACTCAGCAGGTCTTTCTCTACAGCCACAGCTGCACCATGTACATCATCTCAACGCAGTCAGCAATATTTACTGAATAAATGGGTTGAAAACAGATATTAAATCTAAACCAATAGATTTTGTCTTATGTAAGTCTTTACTGATGTGGTTTGTAGATGAGCTCTTTGACCATCCAATCAAATGCCTACATTATTATACCCCTGCTAGATCACCACTGTGTGGCCAACATGAAATCTGATTGGTTAAAGGAACAGGTCCATTCCTTTTATTTGAAGCTCCAGAGATGACACTGTTGATTCTGAGCCTCAACACAGATTTCTTTCGCCCGGTAATACATGGTGCACTGGAAAAAATCTAAATCTTACCAAGTGTATTTTTCTCATTTCTAGTCAAAATATCTCATCACACTGAAAATAAGACATAATCACCTAAAGAGTAACTTTTCAGTGAGATATAAGAACTTATTTTTAGACAATAGATATCTAGAATCTTATTTCAAGAAATCTTACCAAGATAATTTTCACTTGTTCTATAGGCAGATTTTTTGCTTGAATTAAGCAAAAACATCTTGAATCAAGTGTGATGAGATATTTTGACAAGAAATGAGAAAAATACACTTAGTAAGATTTTGATTTTTACAGTGTGGTGAAATGTGATTGGACAAATGCTCTAATGTACACATACACAACTGGAAGCAGTGAAACCGAGAGAAAAGATACCAAATCAAGACAATTAATTTAATTCATGGAACAAAAACAAAAATGTAGGGTGTAATTGTAAGTCAGTGATTCTGATTCTTTAGGGCTTGCTGACCCTGATGGACCAACACAAGAAAAATGTAAAAGCAGTGTCTGTGCTGTGTAAAAATATTGCTTTTTCCATAAAACATTCATGGAAACACAAATAGCAGGGCAGCCTATTCTTCATCCTGACCACAAAATTGTTTTTAAACTCTCACTGCTTCCTGTTTTTTGGGGTATTTTTGTGTTATTTGATCAGTAACAGTAGAGTTGTGTTGACTGGTCCATGGACTTCAGTCTGTTTCCTGTTTTTTTATTGTGTCGTTCTACAGATGGCAGCGAGGGCCAGATGAGCGCCGAGGAGGAGGAGGCTCGGAGGATAGCTGAGATGGGGAAGCCCATCCTGGGAGAACACAGCCGCCTGGAGGTCGTCATCGAGGAGTCGTATGAGTTCAAGGTGCGTTATTTACCACTTTATTTTCCTCTTTGAGAACACAGCCTTCATGTAGTTTTGTGTCGTAAGAACTGTTCCACAGCAGACCATAAAAAAAACAGAGATTAGACTTTACTAACCTTCCACGGGGAAACATTTGCAGCCATTTTAACTCTGATAAACAAATAACACTGACACTATAGACCAGTGTTTATCCACCTTGGGGTCAGGACTAGGGATGGGAATTGAGAATCGGTTCTTCTTGAGAATCGGTTCTTCTTGAGAACCGGTTCCAAATAGCTCGATTCCTTGGAATCGTTTGCGTGCCTGATTAACTATTCTGCTAATCAGTTCCACCTTCGTTGCACATGTGTGATGACGTCGCGCGCATGCTGCATTGTTTTGGTCAGAACGTAGCCAACATGGCGTTGAGGCAGAAACACTCCAAAAAGACAAGACTAGGGCCACTTGGAACACTGTCTAAGCTTCCATTTCTTCAAAAGGGGGAAATCCCTCCAATATGCTCAAACATTTGTCCACACAGCATGTGATTCATTTGCAGGAGTATCACGTATTTGAAACTCTACTTAGCGACACCTGTGAATCTAGTGGCAGAGTGAACACCAGGGCATCATCCGGGTCTGGTTCTGGTGCAGGCAACAAACATCCTGCCCCCTCAAACGAAGTTTTCTGAAGGTAGGGAAAAGGAAATGAGGTGCAAAACAACGGGAGACATAGAGGAATTAGTAAAGCATCTTAAGTTTCAGTTTGACTGTATGGTGCCCCTGGGTGTGTTTAATGCAAACACACCCGTTTGTACTCTTTTATTCCCTCACCCAATGAGAATCGATAAGAGAATCGATAAGGAATCAGATCGATAAGCAAAACGATTATGGAATCAGAATTGTTAAATTCTTATCAAGTCCCATCCCTAGTTGGGAATTCAAATGGGTTTGCCTGAAATTTCTAGTAATTGACAAAAAATTTTAAAAATTACTAATAAATTTTTTTTTTAATGATTCAATAGATATTTCATTATAATTAAAACACCACACACTTCCTAATAAAAATCAAGTTGAAATAAAATGCAGAATATAATATCTGAGAGGGCATATTTTGATTTACCCAATCATGTGACCGCATGCGTTACTGCGCTTCAATCTGCTCGAACACAGTTGCAGTTAGAAAACCAGACCGAATAGAGAATAGGAAGATTTCTTCACCCGCCTGGCTCCGCTAAGACATCTCCAAGAGAAAAATGTCTCTGTTTCGAATATCTGAGGTCGCCAGAAATTTGTGATGTTAAAATGGGGTCACGCACCACTGCTATAGACCATATACCTCCATATAAACCCAATGAAATCTACTCAAGACATCATTAAACTACTCCATTAGAAACAGGGCAGTGGATGATCTTCAAATCACAAAATCATTTTTAATTTAGTCTGTCTTTTCTATAGTGACCTGGAGTGGGTCTGACTAATCACTACAGCTCCTTCCTAATCATTTTATTGATCCTGTTTTATCATCCAGAGTGATCATTCCCTCCCAGTATAGAAGAAGACACTCGCTGAGATTCGCTGATTAAAAAGCACAAAGTGGTTTCTCACTGTTATCAACGGACGTGGCCTCTTCAGACTGAATAGTTCTGATTGGGTGTTTCCAGTAGAGTCTCAGTGATTTTTCCACTTCTTTCTTGAGACAGTCACGTCTCAGTCTGTTGACCCTGCTGCTGGTCTCATCTCATTTATAAAGTCAGAGATTATCAATATCACGGTCAATATCTTTGTTAGAGCAGTGTCACCGGAAAATATTTGGATGTGACAAGACACCTGATGATACTGACGTAAAATGGTGTCAGCTTTATTTAAGATCTTTTGAAATTTATTATCATCTTTGACAATCTGAGGTTGAGATAAGCAAGTCAGACACCAAAGAAGTAGTTGAATATCAGTATTTTTGGAGCTAAAATGTTTATCAGAGAATCACAGAGCATTTGTAAAACCTATTTTGTTGATGTATTCTTCACTTTTGGCAGAAACTTAGCTCCATGTTCAGATCAGATTTCCGTAGGTTTGTTTGTGGTCAGGTCCAAAAAACCTGCACCGTGACAACGTCAAATAAACTGTATTTACTTTCTCTGGTCACTTTTACCCAATCAGCCGTCACTGTGTTCCTCACATGAGTGAACCAAAGTCTGAACCCTCTCCATGACAAACCTAATATGGGTTTAACTGATTAAAAAGCACAAGTTGGTCCAGTTATACCAGGACACACAGAAGATAAATTCCCACAGCATGCATGAAGCGGTATTACATTTGCCTTTTGACCTTCTAACAAACTTCAAGCAGTTCAATATTAGAACTATGAATGAGGCTCAGGTGGGTTTTATACAAATAAAAGCCAGAAACGCAGAGTAAACAACTATATTAGTTTATTGGCGTAGCAGGAATTGGCACTTCAGCAGAGATGCAGGATGGAGAGGCATGTTAAGGACTTGACCCATCTGTTTCACCTGTTAGGAAAATTACAACAGATTTTTAATCACAGAAGTATTCCTGCTTATTAACATGGAATATAACGGAACATATGGTCTGCTTTACCAACACACCAATATACATAAAATGCGCAAAGTAGCGTACTTTTTACATCTCTAAGCATAGAAATAAATAATTAAATCACAATCAGAATCACCTTTATTCGCCAAGTATCTTCAAAAGAATACAGGAATTTTACTCTGTTTTTTTTTTTTAAACTATGCTCTTTCTGTACAACATAATTAAAACGTACTAAAAAAAAAACAACTAAAACCGAGTTTAAATGAGTAAAAAACTTTTTGTAATAAAAATTGTATAATCTTTTAAGTCAAATTGTGCAATTAAAAAAATGTACAATGGAAAAAATGTGCAAGGACAGAGAAAGAGCAGACAACAGGTGGAGGTTGTACATGACATGTATGAGTTATTGTTACACTGCAGGTTTAATTTTTCATCAGTGTGATGGCTTTGGGGAAGAAACTGTTATTGTGTCTTGTTGTTTTGACGTACAGAGCTCTGTAGCGTCAACCGGAGGGGAGTCATTGTCCTTGTCATGAAATTGTCACATATGTAGTAGCTGATGGAAGTGATAATATCTTTTTATCCTTTGTTACATTAAAATTAAAGGTACAATATGTAACACTGACCTGTATTTATGTGTTGGAGTCGGTTGTGCTGTAAACCAGTTGTTTTTCAACACTAACCGACTCTCTTTCTAAGCTAATGCTGCCTGGTGTTGTACTGTTACCACTGTTGAAGAGCAGAAGGAAGAACCAGAAGGATTTATGTAGAAAAACAGTGTACACGCTGTTATCATAGATGTGAGCAGGGATATCTTTTATTTTAGAAATTAAAACCAACAAATGATCCATGTCACATTTGACATTTTGACCCTTTAAATGAACCCTCTTGAAAGTAGCTTAGCATCGCTGCTGCACATAAATGTTTCACAAAACTTGAATAACTTTTAGACAACTTATGATCAAAACTAACATGAAATTGCAACTAAACTGAGTATTTCAACTTTCAGATGTACCTTAAATGATATTGTTACAACAATCAGATGATCTATAGTACGGTTGATCGTATCACTCATGGATAAGGAGTTGAATTTCTGGAAAGTGCAGATTCAACAGAAATAAAACATAGCAACAGACATGGAAACATATTATATATTGTAAAAGTAAACGTCATCATGACATACTTTGCTTTAGTGTTGCTGATATATGAGTAATTATGGGGGAGTGGGGGGAGGTTGCTGTTAAATGCTGATATTGTTGCAGTGGGAGTGTTTGTACAAAGCCTTTAATGCTGAAAGTCTGCTTTCTAATGTCATAAACATGGAAAAATATTAAAATTTATATAAAATATAATATGTAAAAACATATATGTATAAACATGTTTGCACAAAGTGTCACAAAAGGGCAAAAGAAACATCTAAATACAACATTTCTCATGTGAATATGGAGTTATTCTACTTTTATTGGGTGTCTTTCTATTAAATATAAGTTCACTCAAGGTAAACGCATGATGTGAAGTAGAACAAACATGTTCTTCCAGATCTTATGGCGTATAACAGTTGATACTGAGTTAAGAATAAACTCATGTAGGCGTATTTTCCGTCAGGAGTCTGTCTAATCTTATGTGCAGACTCTTTTGTTTGACTATACAAAGCTGAACCAGAATACGCCGCCACAAAACCAACACATGCTCCGATTGCATAAGAATTAATTACAGAGGCAATATACTAAATGAATGAAGTGGAAGAAGAAGCGTCCGTGCTTCTGTCCCTGCCTTCATCTTTTCCCTCTAAACACCGTCCACTAAATTCAATACTCACCCTCTATTTGATTATGGAGTCAGCTGACCCCTTGTGGAATTATAATTGGCCCTGTCTCTTATGATTTGTGGTTAGTGTGAAACGACGCAGGAATAATAAAGTTGAGTAAGATCGATGCCAGAGGCCTGAGAGGCTGTGTTTGCTCTGCTCAGATAAAGTCAGGTTGACACAAACGGGACGGTGATGTACCTGTTTGTCAAAGCAGATCAGTATGAGGCAGGAGGAGGGGGGTTCAGAATGGTGTCAGGTCAGAGCTCCATTTGTGGACATTAAACTCCTCATTTATGCATCTGTGCTTGTGCCAAACTTCTCCAAAGTCCTGTGCAAAAATTTTATTCCACCTCAGTCTTTGTTGTTTTTCAGTGTTGGAATGTACATACATTCTTTTATCTTTATTTTTTTTTTCGTTCTTTTTTTTCGGACAAGCAAATTGTACAAAACTTGATTTTTTTAATGACTTTTGATGGTCTAATCATTTTTCCTGCGACTGTATGAGGCTAAAAACAGGCGATAAAGTGGTATTTACAGTCACACTGACATGGTTGTGTACGCTCTAACTCCAAGTGGAATCCTCCTGAAGAGCAGCAGCAGATGATGTGGTCACACATGACACAGATCCCACATGAACAGACCACACATGCAGATCTAATGAGCTGCATCACACCTGAGCGGCTGTCACCTGTCCACGGCTGCTCATGCTAATGACGAGTTGTTGTACTTTTGATTGGCAGAGCACGGTCGACAAGCTCATTAAGAAGACCAACCTGGCGCTGGTGATCGGAACGCACTCCTGGAGGGAACAGTTTGTGGAGGCCGTCACTGTCAGCGCAGGTGAGCTGTGGGCGTGGTCACATGACCGGACAGAACAAACCGCCGTCAGTGTGGAGACGCAGTTAAAAACATGAACCTGATGCTGTGGTTTTAATGAGCACTGGAGTCCTGATGTGTGATTATAACTGAAAGACTGATTTTAAATTGTAAATAAAATGAACACAAATTTACAAAATAAGTAACATGAAAAAAAAAGCTAAATAATTACTGAAATGAAGTAAAAAAAACAAAAAAAACAAAAAAATTATTTTAAAAAAGCCAAAGTAATCAATAAAATGAACAAATGAATAAAAATTGACAAAACAATAAGCAACAAGAACAAACTAAACCACAAACTTAATGAAATTGAAGAAAAAAATAATAAACCCATACAGTTTGAAAAATGACAGTGGATGGAGACACTTGGTTTATGTTCAGTTCATGATAGCTTTGACTGAAAAAGTCACTTTTTCTTCAGTTTTCTCTGTTTCTGATGCAATGACCTTTGAATTTACTCTGAGCTTTTATGAACATCTACATGATCAGTGAATTAAATATAGGAACATACTTAATTTACACTGAAAAATGCAAAATACACAGGATAATATTATAATAAATGGTGATAAATCACTGCTATTAAAGTAGTACTGGGTCTTAATTGGATAACAAATCTTCCAATATGTGGCTTTATTTTCTCCAGTCAAAAAAATGACAAAATTTCTATTAATTATAAACAGGTCATGAACAGCAATTTAATTTGATGATAAAATACAGATGGTGAACAGTAACATCTGGACCTTTATTTCATGTCAATATATATTTATTTTTTAATTATTAATTCAGTTCAGAGAATTACATGTATCACCAAAATCACATACACAAAATAATGTTTATCTGGAAAAACGTATGATATAACATCATATTAAACAAAAACAAAATTACAGATGATTAAAATGAGAAAAAAAGAGGAAAAATTTACCCTTAAAATATAGTCTCCCACTTGGAAAAACTCAAGGAAAAATGAATCAGGTCTTAGACTGTACATAGACAAACAATGTTTGTCATTATAGTTCAAAATATTCCATTTTATTTGCACTGAACACAAGATTTTTTTTCCATTTTTCTTTAATTCTACTGACTTGTCCATAGATGTCCCACTTATCCTGCCTCTTCATTTGCCACCAACATGTTGCTTTTCCTATTTTAGTCCATTTTCTAGGTATTTATCTGAAGTGCTTACATTTCATGTCAATCCATCCTGTCACTTCTTCACTGTTTCCTGTCAAACGACGGCAAAAATAAATTGTAGGCACTGGCGATAACTGTCAGTAAGAACAGGACTGGTTTGGGTTTTTTATAGTAACTGTTGATAAGCTAAAAACAGAATATAAATCAATAAAAACCCTCTAATTACTGTTGGATAGAAGATAAAAGCTCACAATGAAGTGGAGGTGCTTCCATCATGATTATGTACCTTCAACTGGCAATGATAAGACTATAAGAAAGGAGACATTGCTGGAAGTTGTTTATCGACCAGCAGTCTCGATTCCAGAGTTTTAACATCACCTCTTTACCAGAGTTAACCATCTGAAGGAAATACAAAACCAGTTCCATATTTGAAGTGGTGAACAACAGATTCAAACCTCTAACAGAACGAATGACCAAACAAACGACTAAACACCACTATGTGTTGATGAATGTTTGTCTTTTGGGTCAATAAAGCTCATTAACAGCAGACGTAACAGACTTCCACCTGCCTTGACGTTTTACATATGGGCTCCAGCATCACAAACTACATATAGTCTAAATAAATTACTCTGAGATGTAATTAATTATTGTGGTAGAAAATCAAGCACGAGTTATTGATCCGTTCTGATCACGCAGCTACAGATAAATACTGTTCTCTATTCAACCATGTGAAACTGTTGGGTCTGATTTGTTAAAAGATAAAACAGTTCCATCTAGTGGAGGTAAAATGTCACTACACATATTCAATAATTCAGGCGTCGCAGATGCATGAAGGTCTGACGGTGAAGTCTCTGGAGAATAAAGATTAGAGGGTTTAGGGCTTCAAACTCTGCAAACACTGTGAAAAACATACAGCAGCTTTTATGTAACTTCAGGACCTGATTTAACCCATAAAGACCCAGAGCTACATTTGTGGCAGTTCCCAAAGGAATTTTTTCTCTTTATTTAACCTGTCTTAGGTTATTTATCACAGTTTATTAAAATGCTATCCTCTGTATTTTCAGTCAAAATCAGGTTTTTTCCATTATTTAATTTGTTGATCATGCAGATGTTCATAAAAGCTCAGATTAAAGTTGACAGTTATTATATGAAAAACAGATAAAACTGAAGAAAAAGGGACTTTTTCAGCAAAGATATCATTAACTGAATATTAAAAACAAGTGTGTCCACCCACTGCCATGGGTTTTATGGATGAATCAATGTTGTAGAAGATGATGGTGTTTCCACGATAACTACGGAGCCTCTGAACGTCCAAATGGGTCATATCTGATGACCACGAAAAGATGACAAACTGCATTTTAAATCAATTATTTACGTGAATTGATAGGATTAGTGGATCAACAGATATTAAATACTTAAGATCAGTAGATGGATTTGATTGTCAGTGGCTGTTTGGGTCTTTATGGGTTAAAATGTCTGCAAATCCTCTTAAAAGAGGGTTTATAATTTGGCGGGCTAATAATTTTGGCAGAGCTTTATGTATAAATGTTAAATGTAGGGGCAAATGCGGTAAACTAAAGTAGCCTAAAATATAACAATTTGACCTTTAGAATGTTTGAAGATGAATTAAAATTAAAAGGGGGTACATTATCTGTTAGAGCCCAGCACTTTTAAAATGACTTGTAGCACCTCCTGCTGTTGTGGAGTTGAATAATTCAGGATGTTTGTAGAAAGACCATGAAAAAAACCACTATATGTATGTTTTTATCCTTGTAAGACGTGCTCGATGGGTATGTTTTAGATTCACAAAACCTGCTTCATTAGCGAATTAGAGGAGTTTTATACCAGCAAAGTGCACCACTTCTAATTAATCACAAGGTATTTGCTTCAGTTGTTCAGTTTTGGCTGGAATTTAGTTCTGTATTCCCAGATCTTCACAGCGACACTCAAATGATGACTTATTATTGGTTTCAGGAGAAGCTGGAGATTCAGACTCATAGTCACTGTGGATCACATATATTTGTTGACATGAATTACTTCAATCCCTGCCTTAATTACCTTCAAACAGATGGAAATCAAGATGAATACGGCTATATCCTTCTACTTTCATTAACCCTCCCTAATGAACATTTCACTTCAACAGATAATTAGTTGAAATGACCTTCTGGAGCATCTGAATCCTCATCAGTCACATGGAGTTTGACAGTAATAATGCAGTGAAACTTCGTAGAGGGAAGATAAACTGGGTGTTTTATCTGCTCATACTTTAACTGAAAAGCGTACGTTGTGTTGTTGAAATGATCTCAGTAAAGTGTTCCTCTGAACTGGCCCCAGGTGACGGTGATGAGGATGAAGAGGGCCGTGAGGAACGCCTCCCGTCCTGTTACGACTACGTCATGCACTTCCTCACCGTATTCTGGAAGGTTCTGTTCGCCTGCGTCCCGCCCACAGAGTACTGGAACGGCTGGGCCTGCTTCTTCGTCTCCATCAGCGTCATCGGCCTCCTCACCGCCATCATAGGAGATCTGGCGTCGCACTTCGGCTGCACCGTGGGCCTTCGGGACACTGTGACCGCCGTGGTGTTCGTGGCTCTGGGAACCTCTATTCCAGGTGAGAGTGTAGTTGGAAATATTTAGCAAAGTTTGTGCTTTATGAATCCAATTATGTTTTGTTTTTTTTTAATCAAGATCTTTTTATTGAAGTTGTCTCAGTTTAAAACAAGTGCAGCACTGACTGGTCTTTACAGAAATCTGAAGTGAGCATGGGTGTATATCAATTACAGCTGGCACCATACCAGAAACAAAACAACAAAACAAAGAAAAACAGAACAAACAACAGACTGTACATAAAATAATCCCCCCTCAGTCATTTCCAGTGCACTAGACATAGTAAAGAATCACTATCACAACAGAAACCTGCGCTAGGAGTAAGTACAAAGTGTGCAGCGTTGTTAAACTGCACCTAAACGTCAAGCATTTACAGGGTCTGGAATGTTTTTAGGAAGGGACCTCACACTTTCTGGAATTTCACATTGGTTTGCTGAAGTAAGAATGTAATTTTCTCCAGTCTTAAGCAGGACATAATGTCTTCCAACCACTGTACTTGAGTGGGAGGGAAAGCATCCCTCCACTTGAGCAGGATTGCTCATCGAGCCAGAAGGGCCAATTATATATTTTAAAGATAGAATTTGGAACATTTCTAACCAACGACTCCCAAAAATTCATTAAAATTATCACCAGAATCTGATTAAATGTCAGTTGTAACAGTTGTGTAAAAGACATAATATGCAGTTAGCCTGCTAACCAGCTAGCCCTGCTTCGTCCTGTCTCATTAAACCACTTTGTGCCACTAGTGGGAGGAGTGAATCACTATAGCATCCAGTCTGCCCTCAGTCCAACATAACAATAGGAAGAAGTAGTGTTACTGTTGGTTGGTATCGTGATGTGCTTATTGAAATAATACATCCGTGATTGGATCAATATTGCACAGTTAGCAATTAGCCTTGTCACTCCCTGTCTGTGATTGGTTCATTAGCTGTAACTACATGTAGTAGCATGTTCTCACTTCACCACGCTGATTTCCTCCATGTTGTCTGCCATTAAAAACAGGTACGTATAGGTTAATTAGTAACAATAATGTAATAATCCTGGCCATTTTAAATGTTATAAAGCTAATAATGTAATCCAGTTTTTGAACCAATAATGTAATAACATTTTACTAATAATATGGGAAGTTATTACGTTATTGGCTCAAACATTTTATTATATTATTGGCAAATTATTACGTTATTGGTTGCTACATGCCTTCAATGGCAGCTAACTACTCCTAAGGTGTGCTATATGCTAATGCTAGGTACTGTGTGTGTGTGTGTGTATTAGGAGGAGTAAAATACAGAAACCCAATATCCCTATGGGGATTATAAAGAGAAATTAACCTTTAAAGAAATAAGTGCTAATATCACTAATACAGTCATTTCAGGTACTTTAACACATTTATTTCAGTGGAACTGTGCAAGAACTCACACACAGGCATAAACCGTTTTCAGTAGTCAATTGGTCCATGATACAGTGATGCCTATTAGACTGGAATAAAATGCTTTTACCTCTTCTCATGCGATGAATGTGATAATATGATTTATTCTTGATAGATGAAGTGTAACTGGGACTCAGCATGTTACCATTACACCAGGTCAAAGGTGACAGTGATGTGTATAAAAAGGAAAAAAAGAGGAATGTGTCTGAAAACAAAATTATTCCAGGTTTATGAGCAACAGTGTAGTATTCCAGTCACTGATAAATAAGAAAACTTTGTGGCTCTCTTCAAGTCCACGTGTTGATTTTTGACCAAACAATAAGTTTGAATTCTTCATTTAATTTGGTTTGTAACTACAGCATATCTGCACTGGATGAAGACCTAAAGTGTGTTATTCACTGTATTTATATGTGTTTTAGGGTGGATTATGACGTCACTGTGCTGATGTTTCCTCTTTCCGTTTCTTTCTTTCATCCCAGACACCTTCGCTAGTAAAGTTGCCGCCATTCAGGACCAGCACGCCGATGCATCTGTTGGAAATGTCACTGGTAGCAACGCCGTCAACGTGTTCCTGGGCATCGGCGTGGCGTGGTCAGTGGCCGCCATCTACTGGAAAATCAAGGGTGAAGTGTTCAGAGTGAATCCCGGCTCGCTGGCCTTCTCTGTCACTCTTTTCACCATCTTTGCGTTCGTGTGCATGGCCGTGCTGCTGTTCCGACGCCGGCCTTCCATCGGCGGAGAGCTGGGCGGGCCCAGGATGTCCCGCCTCCTCACCACCCTGCTGTTCCTGGGCCTGTGGTTCCTCTACATCCTCTTCTCCAGCTTGGAGGCCTACTGCCACATCGATGGCTTTTAAAGAGGAGACAGGATCAGGTTCTGGAAGAATATTGCACAGCAACACACACATTTACTTTGACACTCAGTCCATTTACAAGTTCATCTGTTTACCGGGTTGGCTGCAGCCTGAAGGTGTCCCAGTCTAACGCGGCGATGCTCAGATACTCCAGATACATGTTGACGCACACACACACACACACTGTAAATACGCATGTGTAAACTGATCATAGCAAGCACACACAGTTTAAGACATGAGAAAGGCCAAAGGAAGTGTTTGTGAGGGATGAGGATGGTGAAGTGTTCAGTGTTTGAGCACACAGAGAAAATGGAAGAGCGAATGATGAGAGGGTGACAGAGCAAGTGAGAGTCGGCCTCTGGAAGCTGGTCCAGGGGTTTTAGTCAGACAGGTGTTTTGTTGGCGTTGATAGAGGAGTTGTCCTGTAACGGAAAAGGGCATTAAGACGCAGGAAGCCGTGTTACTGATGGAACCGACACATTCGTTTCCTGCAACACAAACCCGTCTCTGTCGGTCCCTCCAACTGCGACAAAAGGAGTGGAATGTTTACAATAACAATAACATGTTTGTTTACCACGGGGCTACGACGATGCACAGTCAGGATGGAGGTTCTCCACACGCGCTGTAAATACTAAATACCAGTGTACATAGAGTGTTTTCAGTCGGTCTGAATATCATCTGAAATCGCAGCGCCTAGTGCACAAAAACACAGTCAGGTTTCTACTTCCTCTGTCATCAATGAAGTTTTTATGGAAGTACGGACAAAACATGATCCCACAGTAGCACTGATTGGACAACGAGCTAAACGTTTAGATATTGAAACAAAGAAATAAAAAGTGGAACCCTGTGTTCAGACCAAACGCAAACGTTTACTTCACATGACTCACATGAAAATGCTGTGAAGTAAAAATTTAACTGCTGTACTTTGAGTTTGAACTTTTTCCTCTTCATTCCTTACATTTTAATACAACTATTATATCTGTAATTTCTGTTCATCTCATTATTGCTCATATGAATTGCTGCTACCTAGCATTAGCTTGCTTATTATCTCATATGAAGCAGAAACCTCTAGAGATGTAAAGTGATGCCAACAGTGAAGTGCAGTAGTTTTTTCCTGACAGATTTTACAGAAGACTGTCAGGATTCTGTAGTGAAGTTGTATCCACTTAGTCTGTTATTGGCTAACTTGGTACTGCACTGTGTGGTCTGGTGCAATCAAATGCAACTGTATGTGTTATTATTACTCACATAGGAAAAGTGTAAAATTAACTTGACAGTATTATCAATGTTTGTCGGTGTTTTTACTCTGCGTTAGCTTGGCGACTTTCAGGCACTTTCCACCAACCAGTTCCATGTAACAAATGAAGAAGATAATGATCATAATGCATTGTAGGATGTAATAAATCACATAGGTAGTTAAAGTGGTGAACTCATACATGTGGGTACTTTTTGCATGCTGTGAATTTTCAGGTTTATCCTTCACAATATCACTCCCAAAAAGTCACATTTGGATACGTAGGATGTATGTCAGATATTCTGAAACACAGTTAGACAGTGGCATTGCAACAGCAAAAAGTTAATTCACTGTTGTTTTCCTGTTGGGAAACTGGTTTCTGTATTTTACCCCTAATAAAACACACAGCACTTAGCTTTAGTATTAGCATTAGCACTTAGCACATTAGGAGCAGTGAGCTGCCATTGAAGACACTCAGACTCCAGATCTTCATCAGTACTTTGGGTTAGTTTAGGTATAAAAACTACTTAGACAGTGTTAGGGGAAAAGGGTTGGGGTTAATGTAAAGAAATAAGGGTTGGGTTAGAGCTAAAATAAGAAACAAAGAAGGAAAACACAAAGGTTAACAGAAGAAACAGGACACAAACCATGGCCTTCTGTGTGCAAGTCCACAAACTATTGGTATAACCATCCAAATCATATCCTTCTTACAGTTTTTCCCTCCTCGATGATGTCAAGTGGCCCATGTTGTCAAGTTCTGTTGCTGAAGGTTATAACTTTTACCCTGCACATCACGATTCGACACTATAATGGCACCATGAATGTTAAAAATGGACGCCAAGGGGGACTTGGGAATGAGAATGGGCTCTTTTATCACCTACTACTTAGTACCTACTATTTGTACCGTGTCAAACTTTCTTTGCTTTTGGTCTGAACACAGTCTCCAAAGAGCCATACACCCCGTAGATTTGCCTCTGGTTTCCAGGGCAACCACAGTCTTGCTGACAGAGGTCTGTATGTCGTGAATATTTTTCGCATGTATAGCCAGTGAGTCACATATATGCTACTGGAATGAGTCCTACTGTAAATGACATGCCTGCATTTGTGTGTCCGCTCAGTGAACAGCTGGTTTTTAATGTGAATTCTTCCTATATAAATCTCTGTATGTAGGTAGACAGGAAACAGGATGCAGACGGTGGGTCTGGTTTGACAGTTTGAGAGGAACAAAAAGGACATTTTCCTCGTCTAAAGGACCAAAATGTGTCCACGCATGGAGGCTGTCAGTCAGTCACTCGTCACGGCGTCGCTGTCTTTGGTAGTGGCAGACCGGTCCATTACTGTGGCGTGTTTCCTGACAGACTAATCCTTTCTCTTCAGTGACAGCAGCACAGACAAACATGCATGGGCAGACGAACAAGAAGTGACAGTGTTAGTTCATGGAGATGTTTGCCTCAAACAAAAACAGGCCCCCCATTGTCAACGTCCGTCGTACTGATCTTAATCTGCGCATTCGTCACGGTACAAGATGCTTCGAGATAACACCTGTACGATGCCTTAAACACTCAAGCAAACCCTAGTATTCAAGCTTTCAGCTGAACAACTTAGATAAACTACTCGGTTGTTTTTCTTTCTTTGACTAATTAGTGTTGTCTGTTAGTGTGAAGGGTGAAAACTATGAACTAAATGGAGATCAGTGGATTAATGACAACATTAACTTTCTTGTCCTGTGGGAAGAGATTGTTTTGATTTCTCCCTTCTCGTTCATTCATTTCTGTTCAGAGTCCAATTAGAGAACTGTCATCCAATGTTCCCTAAGCTTTATTTACAGTCTGCGGGTCGTCAACAGACTGCGCTTCGCTCTGTTGTAAACATTATTTAGCTTTTTGCACAGAATATGTGCAGCAGAGTCATTCTGACACTGCAGGCTAGAAATACAGGATATTATAGGATGTCTCTGAATGAAAAAATGCATTTGAAGGCATGTATGCGGCGCTCAGTATTGCACTACAAAGTCTGAAACAAATGTGCAAAATCTACTGGAACAAACAGCTGCTAAACAGACAACATTTCATTGAGAAAAAAATGCAAAAAAACCAACATCAAGGCAGCAACTATTGTTAAAGTAATATTCACTGCCTAATATCAACCACATCCAATAACATTTCCTCTGGAAAAGGCCAAGTCAAAGTCACCCACAAATGATAAGTGCTATACAAGTTATTACACACAACACTATCAGAAGGTTTCAATTAGTTTACCCTTTACTGAATATACTTTTTAAACTTTCTAAAACAAATTTTGTATCTTTTCCTTGCAGATATAGCTGAGGTAAATTCTTTTGTACATCTAAACAATGTTTAGAGTAGAATCAGTATATACAGTTTAGTGTAGATAACAACATTACTCAGTTTAGTGGATTAGATTTTGATATATTTCCCAACAAGGAAGCTCCCTTTGAAACGTTCCAACAGTGAATTCAGATGTAATCTCATGTAATTTACTCATGTGCTTTGTCTGCTCACTCATTTGTGTCTATGTTACTCATGTAAATTCAGTCTCACAAGATAATTTATTTAGATATTTATTTATTTATGCTAAAAGACATTTTATGAATAGGCTAAAAATGTGCTGCAGAACCTTGAGTTTGAGGTTTAGTTCAAGGAGTGTAATGTGCAATACAGAAAAAACACATTATTATTATTATGATTCTTATTTTGTGACTAGATTTGACAAGAGGTCAGTTCACATCTTTATGCGCCAGTGTTTGTTGTAACCCTCCGCCAATGTACGTATATGACTTCATCCAGTTCTTCTGATGGAGGGGTTTTTGAGTGTAAGTAGCATGTTTACATAAAGAAACGGTGGAACATCGTCAGCGTAATCGTCAGTCTTGGGTTGTCTCGAGCACAAGGGGGGAATTTGGTCCATTTTACTGGTGGACGAGGCTGGTCAGTGCAGTGTGTCACAGTACCGGGACTCCTTTTTAGCAATAAGTGTAAGGATTTACAATTTGAAGTAATTACTAATTTCACGTTACTTTGACATTTTTATGGCTTCATTTGTGGTCTCACAGGGAAACTAAAGGAGTCTTGATATCAGTTGGGTTTCTTTCCAGTAAATAGACTGGTCCCATATGTGTTAGCTTAGCATGCTACACAGGAGGAAGTTAGCTTCCCCATAGATGCAGTCTTTTTTTTTTTTTTTTTTTTTTTTTTTTTTTGCTGCCAATGCTTGAAACACCAAAAAAAAAAAAAGATCCTTTAAGAACATAATAGTTATTAAAAGGTAACTTATGTGTGAAGCGAAGAAAGCAGGCCACTATAAATTAGCTGTGAATGACTTCATAGACCTTGTAAACATGCTAAATTAAGAGGCCCAAACTGATGTTACCTTAAAAAAATCCCCTCAAAAGTCAACTTAAATGGGTTTTTAGTAAAGTAAATTGATTACTTTTTCAGACAGATGTGTAAAATATCATCTGTAGTCTTACCAGGTTGGAACATTTTTACACAACTAAATGTTGAACTCTGACCTCAACATCATTTTAATTCTAACCCTAAAAATGTCCAAACCTTCAACATCAGTGCTTGCTAATACTTTGATGGTTTTATCCTAATATTTATTAACCGGAAGGGTTAGAAAAGTTCAATTTTACATCAGTTTGTAAATGATCTCCTGATTTTTTTCAACCATTGGCAGTTATAGAGTTGAGGTAACGTAGGGTCGGTGTGGCTCAAAAGCGTAGTTGTCATGTTTAGCTGCTGAAGTTAAACACTGGTATAAAAAACGACCTCATTTGTGTTTGTTTAAATGTGTTCATTTTCCACTGATGAGCAGGTGTACTTTTTTGTTTCTTGATGTATTAAGTACAAACAGACCTTGACCTAATTCTAACCTTATATAGTCTGAACTTTTACATCTATGACACAGTTCACCACATAGTCCCCTACAAACGCTCACATGTGGGTGATCTGGACTTTGACTTGGAACGTCGACATCAACAGGGACGATGAAGTGGATCTGATCGTCCCTGCCCCAGGAGACCACGTGACCCAGATGAGGCTCGGGGACACCCAAACCAGAACTGTCAACAATGTCCGGACGATGTTCCACGTTTCTATGAACTTCTGTACTAACTGTCTGGCTTCGGCCTTTGCTGTTCTGTAACTACAGTAGATGTGATACCCCCTGACCCCACCCCCATCCTGACCCCTGACCTTATCCAACCTCCCCACCTTTTACCTTTTATCCCCCCCCTCCCCTTCTTTCCAGCCTCCACCTGTGTGTGTGTGTCTGTGTTTGCCTTCCCCTTGTGTTCCTCGGCAGATGCATGATAAACCCCCCTCGTATGTGTGTTAGCAGCATGGTCTACTGTGATGGACGCCTATAGGCATATGTTATCAGGTCGACCCCCCCCCCCCAAATACCTGAGGCTCTTTGTAAAAATAAAACAAGCGAATGGCACCAGAAGACACGACCTGCAGAAACGGTGTCCATCGCTTGTTTAGTTCGGTAGCTGTGAAACATGAGCCCTCCGTTGTGTCGAGACGACGTCCGCAACAAGCGCCATCCCGCGACATCTTTTTGTTCGTTGGTGTACGATATTTCTGTGTCTGTGTTCGTGTACCTCCTCTTCTTCTCCTCTCTTATTTGGTGGAAGAAGAGGTCCCATCGCTCCCTCCCAGGTCTTGCTCTCCGATGTGTCTCTCTGTGAAGTTTTTCCTGTGATGATGATGAAAATTTCTCTCTCTGCCTGAACCTTTGTAGGGATATAATGACTGAGTTAATACAATATCATGTGATTAGACATATACATTTATTCAATACTGTAATAAATTATTAACTGAAGATGATATTTAAGTTTTTTTATGAAATGTGGGGGAAAAAATTCAAAAAACATCACTTGTTTTTGAGAACATGGCATGAGGTGTAATGTGAAAGAAAATGAAGTTGACCTTATTTCAATATAGTTTATTTATTTTCAAGACTTGATGTGTCTGACTCATTATTTTGCAGATGCAGATGGTGCAGATGGAAACAAATATGAAAATATAAAGCAATGAACATGGGTGGGAACTGAGACTAGAGTTTATTAATACTTAAATGGGGTATTTACTGAATAAAATGGGCTAAAAGTAGCCAACGCATTCAAGTAGGAAAAAGTCTAACAAAGTGACACTGATTAATGTGTAAGACAATTGATTTATTTTAGTATTTTTAAAATATTTGCTTCGATGATTGAGAATTTGCACCTAATTCTCAATTTCTTACAGAATATTTTCATTGTGTGGCTTGATCTTAATTCAATAACACTGGTTATTTTCCACTTCAGAAACATAAAACAAAATGACATAAATTTACTGAAGTAGATCTAATTAAATTTTGCAAAGAGATTTCAAAATAATCAAAATATCTTTCAAACTAATTTAAAAAAAAAAATACACTACATTATAGTGATTTATTTATTCATTAGTGCCTTTTTGGAAACAGTCTAATGTTATTATCTATGTAGGTGTTGGACCCAAACTTAAAAAAATACATGATGATTAGCAATAACATGACAAACTACTGTTTAAAAAAAAAGGTAAAGTTTGAGTGTAAAATGTGTATGAAATATAAACAGTAGTAATCAAGTTTACTGAGTTATATTAGATTATGCCCCTCACCACCTCATAATGAACCATCATTTAAATATATGGACCAGTGTATGAAAATAAATTACTTTTGACTCACATGTTAATGGTACCAGTACATGAAAAAACCCATTGCAAGATTTCTACTCCTGTTAAACACTGGACATGAAACTGCATAATACTGAAGATGAAATGAAAATCATCAGTCCTGTACCTCTATTTCTATTGGACTCACTGGTGAGTAAAGCATACCAGTTAGCCAGGATGACATAACTTTTGTGAAACTGCTTCATTTTATGTCAGTGGTCAACTGTTTTTTATAGAAATCTCAAATAAGTGGAGAAAATAAAGTGCTTACAAAATAAAAGCCCTGGTGTGAGGAGGTTAAAGTTACAGATTAACCTGTACTGAGGGGTTTGGAGTAGTACACAACACGGTATAAACTAATAAATAAAGTTACTGACTAAAACAGATTCATGACAAACTAGGATGTTTTTACTTATTTATTCTTTTTCATAATTTGAAGGGCTTAATCGGAAGTATAGATGTGCCCCATTTCCGCCCCAACTCCGGCGTCGTCAGAGTCGCAGTGCGCATGTCTGGATTGGTCTCCACTTGATCCGGTACTGCGGTTGCTAGTTATTAGCCAGCCCACTCAACCGGTGAGATACAGACATGTGGAATCTCCGTTAATACTCATTAGCGAGGCTGCTTAGCTAATTAACTGTACGAAAACATTACATTTTGTGTTAATTCCACTTAAGATTCCTGCTTAAGGTGGCTGAGGTTTCGACTCTGCCCGGAGCCGAATCGCAAATCAACGGAACCGCGGAAGGAGGTAAGGTTAGCATTAGCTTAACTACAGCGTGTGGTCGCCATTGTTTATTAGCTGGCTTCATTAATAAGACCTTCGAATAATGTAGAAATTTAACTAAAATGTGTTTACACTGAACATATTCCTAACATTTTATTTTTTAGATCTTAACTCTTAAATCATCTAATGTAATAGCTAGTCCATAAAAAATTAATGAGCTAAGCTAGCTAACGTACACGCACGCTAGCATGCAGCTCCATTATCCTCCGGTCGTGCTCCGCTTAGACCCTGTAGACAGTGTTATAATGAGTACAGCTAGACTTCTGGACAATACTACGCCTCAATTTAATAAACTAAACCCTAATAAGTTGTAAATCCGCCGTAAAAATGTCCGGTTTGTGGGCGCCGTTCATTTTGGCCTAGTTTAACCTTAACGTAACGGAAACGAAACTACGGCTCCATTTTCAGGCGTTAACACAAGGATTCGTCGTTGAGCACAGTTTGATGGTTGTTTTAAACCACTTAACTGATTTGGGTGAACTGTACGGAATAAAGAAAGATAAGAGGCTCGTGAACACGTTTGGCGCGTTAACGTGCGGCAGGAAGACAGTGGCGCTGTTGCACCTGTTAGTGGTTTAACCCTTTCAGTGTCTGACCTGCAGATAGGATATGGCCATAAACTGATCTGGGTTCAAAGGTAGAGTCTTCTATGGGGGCTGCTGAACGAAACTCTCCCTAAATACATAATAAAAAATGTTCGAGTCATGTCCCTCTACCATTTTAAACTATTTAACTTAAGCCTCATTAATGTCAAGAGCATTAGATCAAATCAAATGTCTATTCCCAGACTTAATATTTGTAACCAGTGGACTCTGTATGTTTAGTATGAGCTCTAGTTTTTACCCAGGTGTTGTGGTATTAATAGTCAAAAATTATGTGAAACTACAGATGAATGCAATGCCTATTCTCAGAACCCTTCAACAAACACAAGGAAAACATGTGTAGCCTAGATGACACCTAAGCTCTCTGAAACCCTTATTATAGGTATACTTAGATTTTTGAAAAACTTATTAATTCTGATTTATTTGGAAAAAAAAAACAAAACAAAAAAAACTGCAGCAACATCTTAAGTTAGATTTACGTAGAGCCATGAAATGCATTTCAGACAATATTAACAAATTCATCTTTTTGAAGGAAATAATATAGATGATACTAAAACTGACCAGTCATTTGAAATTTATAATGTAGGTTATAGTACAATGTAGGATCTGAATGACTCCCAAGTGCGGGATCTTTCGATTAATGTGAAACTTTACACCTGAGGTGAACTCCACCCACTGCGTGAATCTGTGAAGATGTGTAACCTGGGTTAGAGGCTCAACAGGGTTAACGTAAACAACATAAACAGGTGCATCTTTTAAATACTAATGTCTGTAACTGCAGCACTATGAAAACATTGCGGTGACACAGTAGAAATGTGTCTTTATGGTGCAGTAGGGATGATTCACTGTCTTCATGTCAGGTTGATTTTGATACTTCTTAGAAACAATAAATCTTCAAATCTAAGAATCATAGGAAGCTCTGATAAGGTTAGTTTTCTGGACCATTAGTATATGTATTCTCTATTTCCAGTGTTTTCAGTGGTTTACTTTGCCATCATGTGGAGAACTGAAGCCTTTGTGCTCTTTAGTCTTTTAAGTTCTGAGGTTTGAGATGTGTAAGTCTGCACTAAATCAAGAATAGCTGCACAAAACTCAGGTCAATATGCATAGTCTTAGTGACTATTGATTACAAAAATCTCAGAATATAATGTGGGTCACAACCACAGGAGAATGCTGTTTATCAACCTGCAGCAAAAATATTTTCTAAATTGCACAGTGGCCATTTTGTCATGGCATTGCACAAAGAAACTCACTAACTTCAGTTTAGGTAAGAATACCACAGAGGTTTTACCATGGGCAGTTTTCCTACAGTGGTGTGAAGAGAGTGGTCACGTTTTCAGGTCAGAGATGGTTTCACACTGTATCTGATCTGGCCTTAAAAGACTGTTTTATTTTAATTGGTACATTTATTCACCTCATAGTGTTATGTATGTTGGTGATGACTGGTGACCCTGTAACATCAAATATGAAACTCATATTTTGATGTATTTGACACAGATAGAAATACTTTTTCCATCCTTCTTTCATAGTGCTTTTCAGATTAATTGTTTAATATTTGGGGCTCTTTCACCTTTTTCCACTAGAAAAGAGAAGATGTCGTACTACTCGTCATCCCGTAGTTCATCCCGGGCCACTGACTGTAAAGTGTACGTAGGGGACCTGGGTAATGGCGCTGCCAAGGGTGAGCTGGAACGAGCATTCAGTTACTATGGCCCACTGAGGAGTGTGTGGGTGGCCAGGAATCCACCAGGGTTCGCTTTTGTAGAGTTTGAGGATCCCAGAGATGCAGAAGATGCTGTTAAAGGCATGGACGGAAAGTGAGTTCTAACCTTTTTCTGAACTTTATTTTTTTTATCATATGTCTTATTTCTGGATTCAATACAACAATTTCTGACTGATGTTTTTCTCATCTTCAGGGTCTTGTGTGGTTCACGTGTCCGAGTGGAAATGTCAACAGGCCTCTCCAGGAAGGGGCGTGGCCGCCCCAGCCGGCGCCAGTTCGACCCCAATGATCGGTGCTACCAGTGCGGGGACCGGGGCCACTACGCCTATGACTGCTACCGCTTCAGCAAGAGAGGTCGTCGCAGCAGGTGAAGGAAGGATCCACTTTATGTGGACTTCGTCACGTGAAGCTCTTGTTAGACTTAAGTAACGCTTGTAAACATCTTTGTTTTCTCCGTAGGTCTCGTTCTCGATCCCGCTCAAGGTCCAGGTCACGAGGTCGCCGCTATCGCTCTCGTTCTCGCAGCCGTAGCCACAGCAGGTATGTTATCACCTGAAACGGCTCATTGAGTTGTAACTAGAGATTCTGGTTCCTCTGAGCAGTTGATTATGATCTGACATGAGGGGAACATGATAAATTTATACAAGAAGGGAGGGTAGATGGGTATTGATAGAGACATGACTCATCCTCAGGCATAAACGTTCTGCTCTGCTGCCAGGAACTGCAGGTTGTTCACACACAAGGTTTTAATTTCACTGTTATGGAAATAGGTGTGTGTATTTATATTGTAGATGACCATAAGTGAAAGGTCTCAGTAAATCACACCAAACCTTTTTTATATTTCTAATTCGAGCTTGTTTGAATTTCTAATCAAACTCTGGACTCTTCGCTTCTGGAAAAAAAAAACACTAAACAAGTGAAATGTATTTGTACTGGCTGGTGTTTTCCTCAGGATGTCTTTGTGACGTTTATTTATTTTTTTTTTATAATTTTCCAGGAGCCGTCGCCGTTCTCCTTCCTACTCCAGACGCAGGAGCAGGTATGCAAACAGGTTATCATTAAAAAGGATTTGACATCCACCAGCAGTGGAGCCAGTATACAAGAGTTGTATGAAAGAAAAGCTCCATATTTATGAGTATTTGATATCACCACATGTGGGTAAAATACCAAGTCTACATCATGTAACATCAGACTCAGTCATTTTTCATTAAATGCCAGTGATTCCTGTTGAAGCCCGTTAACGTTGGCTGCTATTCCAGCCAAGTTCTGCTATTACCTTTCAGTTCACATTAATTGACCAGACTGATCTGTATTACAGATGTACCTGGTTTACTCAGCTTTTACAGGCTTTCAGCGTTGAAACTGTCCACTGGATGGTCTCAGACAGATGCAGTGTCCTCAGTTTAATTTCCTCTTAAAATTCACTTTTAGTGTATGGCCTTTTCTTACTTTGTTTTCTGTGTTTAACTTTTAAAGTAAAGTTTAGTAAATTATCCATCTTAGCTGGTACATGGTTCGGATTGTGGTATCTCATCTGGAGTTACTGACTTTGGGAGAAAAGTAGCTCCTGCCTAGATTTAGTTTTTCATGACCTGATATTCATTTATTACTTTGACTTCAGTTCAACAGCTTTCACACCGTTTTGTTGGAAACTAAAAAGCAGCAGACTAATGGAACGCTAGTGTGGAGGAGAGGTAGACAGTCTTTAAATATCCACCACCATCGGCCTCTGGGTCTCACGGCACGTGGATATTTATTACTGTATTGTTTGTGAAATTTCAGGAGCTGCACCTGCTCCTCATCAGGTGTTTTTCCGGCCGTGCAGTAGAATCTGCTGAGTGTTAACCTCCCTCCGGGATCAATTGAGGATGTTCACTGTATAATTAGTCGAGCGCCTCCACACTCGTTAAGTCCTCGGCATCTCCGTTGCACCTCCACAGCTGTAATTACACCTGCTCTGTGTCCTCTCACATTAGGTCTGGTTCTCCAGCACGTTCCAAATCCAGGACTCCAGCGAGAAGGTAGGCTGCGAACGATGCACCACTGTCTTAACACAACTCGGTGTTTACCTTTGTGGTTCAACTGAAACTGAATGAATAACTAGTCCTGCATCTACTCTGTTGTTCACATATTCTTACAAGGTGTGGTAACTTTTATTTTGTTTGACACAATGTTCCGCCACTTTACTAACAGCGATAAACAGTTAAACCCTGCGGAAGGTTTATAGGTAAAAAATTTTATTTTTCTTAATCTCTTCAAAGGTCCATTTTGAATTTTTTGTGGTATCTGCAGCGGTCTCATGAAAGCACTGTCTAACACTAGAGGGAAAGGTGATGTGCTAGAGTATTCAGTCTGTCCTCAGTCCAACATAAGTGCTGCTGTCAGTGTTGATAAGATTGTATCAATATCAGCAAAGCCTTTACACTGCTGTGATTACTGTCACTGTGATTGGTTCTTTATCTGCTACACTTTAGTGAAATATATACTAATAATGCGTCAATCATGACTACTGTGATGCTAATTTGGGTCAAAACTAATGGGTGAAAAGTCTAATCTCACATATTAACAATCTTTAGTAATAGTAGCCTAACGACCCCCTGTGGGCTGTCAGTTATATTCATATTTGCTGTTCTCTGTAAAGGACATTTTTCATTTGTGTTAAATTTCCTCTTCCTTTTTTCCCCCCTGAAGCCGCTCAAGGTCCCGGTCTCGGTCTGGATCTGCGCCCAGAGGACGCTCTGTTTCCCGATCCCGTTCACGATCTCCGTCAGCCAACCACAAGAGGAACAGGTAAGCCCTCAGTCTAGATCTGTCTCCTGTACTGAAACCCTGTTTTGACTGTCTGATAAGTTGTTGGTGCTTAGCCCTTATCAAGTTGTTCAATGCATGTAACCCCTCAGTGTGAGGAAGCTCCAGTTCAGATATCGCAGGTCAGACTGCAAATGTACTGCATTCATAAGAGGTTCAGTTATGTTCCTGTTAGCCTTAGAGCTTCACTGTAGGCAGGGACTGTTTGTTATGTAGACCCTTCTTCCACCCGGGACTGTCATGCAGCCGCCACACGACCGTCGCGTGACCTTGAGCCGAGCCGCCACAGAGGTGAAGTGTGAATCGTCAGCGCAGAGGGATCTGCATCCTCCGCCAAGTCTTCTGCCTCCGCTGTTGCCCAGTAGTCAGAGGGAGGGGCTTAGAGCTTAGTGGCGGTACCGGACCACGGTTTGATGTAGGAAGGTATAAGTAGTGGAGAGTTCTTTTGTGACCTCTTTTGTGTGCTCTGCTTTTCACTGTCTGCACTGTTTGTCTGTGCAGCTCCTAAACCAGCTGTTAATGGAAAGAGGGCACACGAAAGATGGTTTAATCTGTGTCAGACTCAAAGCAGCTTTAACCAGGGACATGATCTATGTACGTAGATTCTCTTTATCCTCCCCACCCAAAATGTAAATGAATTTGAATGGGAGTATAGTCAAAGTCAGATTTTTTTTTTTTTTTTTTTTAAATCTATAAAAGTTCAATTTAGAATTACAAATGTTCTGTTTAGAATTTTTTTCTCATAAATTTTATCCCACCTTGAATTTGGATATATTGATAAATCTCAACATGTCAGTGTAGCTGAGATAGAACGGCACCATTGGTGTGACTTTCGTTTAGCATCTTTGCAGCACAGTTTTGTTTATTTTTCATATTTTCTTTAAAGCGTGTGGTGGGACCTGAGCACTGCACTGACACTGCAGCTGATCCCAGGCCCAGGGTCTGCCAGCTGGCGGTGTGTACATCCTGCGGGAGGCTGAGTAAAGCGCTGACCTGAGATCAGCCTCCGCCTGCAAGCTTGGTGTTAGAACAGCGAGAAAGAGGTCGACCTTCCGACCGACCCCTCCCCCCCACAAGTGAATGGGCGACCGTCCGTCCGACCGACGCACACGCTCAGACGAGATCAGCCCGCGCACACATACAGTTGTTCTACTAGAGCCAGCCAGCCAGCCTTCAGACGTACCAGAGGGCTGACCCACACAGTTCAAAGCTCATCCTTTTTAAATCCATTACCTACCTACCAGACCCCCCTACCTACCTACCAGAGTTCTTCGGCCTCTGTCTTAGCTTCTGAAAGTGAGAGAAAGAGAGAGCTGACGAGAGATCAGTCTTCAAGAGCCTCCCAGCGCAGTGTCTCTCCGAGTTGTAGTCATCCGTCCTTCAGTCCTTTCATCCTTCGCTTCTCTGTACTTGTTGTTTCTGCCACTGTCTGCAAAGGTAACCAAAAATCAACCCCCCTGACAAGCTCATGTTGATGGTAAAAGACAGATACACAGGCTTGATGTAGTCTGAGAAACTGGTGATTAGAGATCAGGTTGAGGCTTTTTAACAAGCATGCTCAAGAGTATCAGAGTATGTGTGTGTGCATGTGCGAGTGTTGACGATCGGCCTGTTCAGACTTGGCCTTAACATGTGTCTTCATTGATTCGGTCAAAAGGGGGGATGGTTCTAATGTAGCACAGACTGACGAAGCATATTTCTTCACCGTCACAGTATCAACTAGTGATAAATGCATCACAAAAGACGGCCTGAAATTCCATCGTGGCACCTGCGTTCACAATTGCTTCGACATGTGACTTGCTGTAATTCATATCTTCACTGCAATATTGAACAATGTCACAATCACACACATCTTGCATTCCTGTCCTGCCATGCACACTGACTCTTACCTGGAACCACATTCAGAAGTCATTACAACTCAATACTCTTAACATCAATTAATAGAAATGTGCTATTCTTACTTGAAATTGTATTATGTTGTATTGTTATGCCCACTTGTTTATTTGTATCTCTTGGCCAGGTCTCCCTTTCAAAAGAGATCCAATCACAAGAGACTTCCTGGTAAAATAAAGGTTAAATAAGTAATAATTAGAGGTTAGAGCACTTGACATCTTATTAAAGTTTTTTTAAGACACCTAACAGTTTGTCAACGCCCTTGAGTGCTTAATATATGAAGTGTTTCCTGAGTGTCTTGGAATGACACCCCACCGCTTGGTTATAACTATGTTAAAGCCCTGAAGATCCAGTCATTAGTAAAAGGTATGTTGTGTAACAGAAACTGTAAAACTGTAACAGCTCATACGTCTCACCTTTAGGTGCTGGCAGCTGTTGAACTGCACGGCAGATCGTTTTTTACGCTAAGATCAACTAGTAAAGACACAGGCAGCGCTAGGGGTGACCTGATATGAGAGCTACTATTTACCGGCAGCTGATTGGCAGCGGTTCGTTCAATTATTGGTCATGCCTAAAATCATCAGTAGTCACTTGTCCATTGACCCTCAAATTGCGTGACTATAACTTGCACATAAAAATTTGCCTAATGGAAAAATGACAATTTCGCCAAAACTCTTGTTTTTCGATGAAAAGTTTTTGCGCTGGCAATAGGTGATTTTTCAAGCGTAGTGCAAATGGTGTATCATGCAAAACTGCAATTGAAAGACTTTTTTCCACAACTAGTCTTGTGAAGAAAAAAACGCATGTTACAACAAGCAAAGAAGAGTTTTAAAACAAACATGGTGCAGTATGTTTGGACACACCAGGAAACCCAATCATTTTTTATTTAAGACGGGATAGAGGTGTAATATATAATAATGAATATATATGTAACTCAACACAATATTTACGTTTGTCGCCATGTTTATGGAATGACTTCTTGTGTCATCTTGCGATAATAAATCATTACATTTGTGATTTAACGGAAAAAACGGCATTACGCACTTTTTTTTTTTTTTTTAACATTAAGTACTTGTCTTAAATTTTGCACAGATGTCCAATTGAAAAGTGACTAGTGTCCTATGCTGTGAAATGGACAGTCTTTGAAGGAAGTGGCAATATGAAATTGACAACAAAACTAATTAGATCAGTTTTGGCAAACTAATCTAATTCATTAATCATTCAGATACTTTGTGATACATTTGCAAAGAAGCAAATCCAGGAGACATGATGATTTGTGCTCAATCCACAATGCCTGCAGGAAATTAAATCTTGCGCTGCGTCTATTAGATGAGCTCCTTTATCTGCAAATGAGCAGAATGAGATAAGGTCACTTTCCACATCCTAATTGCAGGCGTAAACACACACTGAAGCTTTGTACTTGTGATCAGAGGATGAAAAGCATGTAAACGCCATGTGTGAACAGGACTGAGTGTGTAAGAGGAAGGCTTTTGTGAAGTTTAATGGGTAACATTTCTGAGGCTTTGTCAGGTGTTTGTCTCTCCATACATCATGACCACATAAACTTCCCGCATCTATTTTAGTAATGGTGGCTTTCCAAAGTGCAGTTCCATTTCTGGTCATGGTTTGAACAGTTTGTTGTGCTCCCTCACCTGTTTGGTGTTTTTTTTTTTTTTTTTAAGTTGAAGGGTTGAGGCATATATTCACCTCATGATACATACACAGTATAAACCTGTTAAAGAAGTGAGATTAATAGTCGTGTTATTTAAGCAGTGTAGCTTTGTTTATCTTTTTGGGGTTAATTTAGTAGCCTTAAATCTGTAGCTTTTCGTCAGGATTATGACTTGAAGACTTAAAGGATAACGAGGTATTTAAGTGTAGACAAAACAGCACCCTCCAGTCATGAACTTTCACCAGAGATATATGAAAGTGTTGAGCTATTTGGGCCTTACTTTTTACTGAGCGGTTTTCCCTCTTCCCCTGTGGCAATCTAACACCTCTCTGTTTCTGTTTCAGTCGTTCCCGATCAGCAAGTCCAACCAGAAGCCCAACGCCTGCGGACGACTGAGAGAAGCCCTCCCTCCCCCTGTCCCAAACAGACAGACCCTCACCCCTACACCCTGTCTGCTTTCACAGCCCTGCTGTTTTTCTACCCATCTATTTAGTCCCCATCTTTTTAAGTTTGATTTCCCCAGAGGACTGTAGTCTTCCTGCATTCTCAGATTTGTTGCAGGTGTAGTCAGCATGGAAGACAGAAGTCTGTTTCCATTTGTTAGACATTATTTTAAAGGATTTTGTTGTGTAGTTTCATCTTTTCATCCCAGAAATCAATCAACAACTGTAAGACAAAAAAAAAAAAATTTAAGCATGTTGACTTTTTTTAACAGTGATTTGAGCAGGAAGTGTCAGCAACCTGAGACAGACAGTTTGTATTTCCTGAGGGTAATGATACCAGTTGAGCTTTTATGACCTAAGCATAACTTTTCCCATGAAAATCAACTAGAGGTTATTTTTCTGTTGAGCTTCAGTTTGGTTTTGACCTTCAGTGCTGTTTAACCTGTCCCCCCATAACAACAGTACGGCCTGCATGCATTTATATATGTCACATTCCTACTGTTTGTTGTTTCTCTGCTGCACCACCCTTTTACAAACACGGTATCAAGTTCAGTGTGTGATGTGTAGATTTTTTTTTTCCCCCATGTGTTTGTGTCAGATTTATTCCTGTGATTTGATTTTAAAATACACAGTGCTTAAGTTTGATTCCGGTAAGGGCTGCTTTAACAGTTTCTGTTTCTGGCTTATATGTTAAGACAGTGGCAGTTTTATTTTTGAATAAATCTCTTCAACATTTTCTGTGGTCATGTCATTTTATTATGTAAACATAACACAAAAAAATAGTCATTATTCATAGTTAACTGCATCAAACTTGTGCATTGCAAACTTCAACCACAATCAACATTTAACTTCCTTTACAATCAGTTTATATAATAAGCAGAAGCACTCGGAGAGCGGAGACCTCCGCCAAGGCTGATCAGTGGGCCCCCCGATCACCACCAAAATTTAATCATTTCTTCCTTATCCCATTTCCAACAAACCCTGAAAATTTCATCCAAATCTGTCCATAACTTTTTGAGTTATGTTGCACACTAACGGACAGACAAACAAACAAACCCTGGCAAAAACATAACCTCCTTGGCGGAGGTAAATATTGTGAGTAAATAAAGTTACATTTACATTAGCTGAGTGACGAAGTGCAGTAATCCGTTTAATCTCATCAGCTAAAGTGGGTCAACCTCATTGATTAGGCGTATGCTTATTGGGGGAGATTAACTTAAATTTCGCTCTCCTATTGGCTGACGCAAAACGCACCGGTTGATTGACAGCATTATTGGACCTATCAGCGCGGCGTCTCGTCGCTCTGGGCGTGGTAACTCGGGCTTCGTTCTTCTTGACTTTTCCGTCCATTTCACTTCGTCGTCACAACCACCATCCTTTTTAACCAGGACAACATGGCTACTACAGCGAGCCGTTACTATAACGAAGACGGCAGGGCTACGAAAAGGCAGAAGACCGACGGAATGGCCACGGTGAGTAGTATGGGAGTCGCATTAGCAAGTGTTAACCCACACGATAAGCATACGGGGTTTATTCACCAATTTCGGGCTTAATTTAATTCATTCAAACGCGCGGTGGAAAAATGTGTCGAAGCGATGCGCCTCGTTAAATCAATGCACGCGAACGATTTGTGGAGCTAATCGCCTCTTTTCGCGAACGGTTCTTATTAAACGTGAAATGTCAAACATACACGCATCTTTAAACATAAGTTGTACCTATATCTGAGCTGTACTGGGCGGTTTGAGTTGTTTGAGGGCGGTTTCCCCGGCTGGGCCTCACCTCAACCGGCTTTGTTCAAGTACCGGTTATGTTAGCAACATGCTAGCCAGAAGCTAATCAGATAACGGCAACGCTAGTCACCGTCCGTTATCAGCCGTGCTGTCAAATATACGGCTCTCCTTACGACAGTTTATCTTAACTGTAAACGCAAAACATCCAGCGTTCATTAATAAATTAAATAATGAGTTTCTAACCTATCAAAACCTAGCTACTCATCACTGTAATTAAGTTGTTCCCTCTTCCCCTCCATTTGCTAGCACTTTTAAGCTAATTTCTGCACTAATTTGTAGCTTTAGCTTCCTTCTGTAAACCGTATGTAAAGCTAACAAAAGTATTTCTGGCTGTATATGTATAGTCCTTGGACAGTTATTTGAATGTTGCATCCATTCACGACTATTTCCACTTACCACATTTTTAATGTGCAGATTGGCATGCTAGTTTAACAGCAAAAACAGTTTAGACCTAGCAGTTCACTATTATTCGCAGGATTGTGGCTCGATAAAGTCGCAAGTCGTCTCCTACTGCTAAGATAACATAAGACTATACAGGTTTGTTTGACACATTCATAGTTGCACATCGTGCAGTGCAATGAAATTTATTTTTGTACCTGTAGTCATTAGTAAAATGGAAAATGACAATGCAGTAGTCAATATACGGATGTATAATCTAGTTTGTACAAACAATTTACAGTGTTACAGATGTGGATAAAGTGCGTGTGTAGTGTATTTGTCGTTTACAATGTATTTTCCTAGGTGACATACAAAGCATTTTCAATATTCAGTAAAGGTATTGCAGGAAATATTTATTACACATGGAAATTTGATATGATCCATACAAAGTCAAGCTTTTCTTAGCGTAAAAACCCAACTGTGTTTTATCTACCTGTATACACTCTGTTAGACCAGGAAGATTTTTTTGTGGGTATGAACTAATACAGCTATTTACTGCACAGTTTTTGGTTTTGCACAATCTAAACCTTCCCCAAACTAAGAGAAAACTCTGAAAATGCTTTAAGAAATTGTAAAAAGAGGAAGGGAAAAACCAACAGATTATTTTTATAAAGATGTGGCAAAATACACTGATTGTAAGAGAAGTAAATGTTCACAACAAATGCCTGTTTTTATTTTCTTCAACAAAGGGATATGAAGACCCACACAAGACCCTTCCATCTGTGGTGGTGCACGTTCGTGGGCTGGTCGATGGCGTGACAGAGGCTGATCTGGTGGAGGCATTGCAAGAATTTGGAGCTATCAGGTATAGAGAGGCAGCACAATAGATCATTTAGATAAGTGCTCTTTCTACAGGGGAAGCATTTAATTTGAATGAAAGTCAATATTGGTCATTGACGTCGCCAAAACTGCCTCTAACCTGCTTCCTGCAGCTATGTTGTGGTGATGCCTAAGAAGCGCCAAGCCCTCGTGGAGTACGAAGACATGAATGGTTCCTCCACTGCCGTAACCTATGCTGCAGACAACCAAGTGTACATCGCAGGCCACCCAGCCTTTATTAACTACTCCACTAGCCAGAAGATCTCAAGGCCAGGAGACTCCGATGACTCAAGAAGTGTTAACAATGTTCTTCTTCTCACCATCATGAACCCCATTTACCCCATCACCACGGTAAATGCACATTTCTGTTCTTCTGCTTATCTACAACCTATGTAGTTGTATCTACATTAGCATCTCTGTCTGCATATTTATTACAGCTCTTCTTGCACTACTGAATCAAATTACAGATAGAGATGTCTAGTGTAAAGATTTAATGTAAGGGTTGCTGCATGTTATATGTTGCATCATTGTTGCTATTATGTTAAATAAACATTTCAACTTGTGGTGAATTGGGTTAATTTTACGTTATAAAACTGCATAGAGTAGAAAAACGCTAGGGTGATGAAACAGCTTTAATGACTTTGGTAAATCGATTTATATGTTGTTAAAAATGCAAATGACCCCACAAAAAATCAGATTAAAGATAGGCACTGAAATTATATATACATATTTTTGATTAAAATGGAAAATTCTCAAACTATAGTTGATTGTATTTAGGTATCAGTATCAAAATGTTTTAAAGTAAAGCCCCAAAGTCACCTTGAACCTGAGATGCACAGTAGAAGGAACAAAACCAAAGAAGGATCCACAGCTACATTAACAATAATACACACTTCACTGATTGCATTTCTTGCTCCATTTTTCAATTGTTGTGGTATTGGTTATGCTTGAGTGCTCTTGGTGTACATGGGTAACTTTGTCTGCCATTACAGGATGTTCTTTACACCATCTGCAACAACTGTGGCCCAGTCCAGAGAATCGTCATCTTCAGGAAGAATGGCGTCCAGGCCATGGTTGAATATCCTTCAACGTGTTGTCCGACATTTAGATTCCAGGGTTCTGTCTGCTAGAACATTACCTAATATGAGCTGTTATATTTTCACTTGATTATCTGTAACTGGTGCCCATCATGCCAGAAGTATGTTTACTGTTGAAGTGCTGACTCAACAGATGCAGATAAACCAGTTGGACACTACCCTCCTGTGAACGTAGGCATGATTACACCTTCTAGATGTAATGAATGAACAGTGTATGGCTTCTGATTAACTGCCTCTTGTCCTTAACCTGTCATTACATTTGACTCTGTGCAAAGCGCTCAGCGAGCCAAGGCGTCCCTCAACGGAGCAGACATCTACTCTGGGTGCTGCACACTCAAGATTGAGTATGCCAAGGTAAAACACTGGCAAACGTAACACAGCCATTGTTCATAGCAGGTGTGTGAGGAATACCTTAAAACCAGCTCTTAGCAAAGTTAAAATTAGTGCCTGAACGCTGTTGTGTACACTTACTGATTGGTGCCAGTAAATGCCTTCATTTTATAGATGAGCTACAAATATGTGAAAGACCTGTTCATAGTTGTTGTTTTTTTTAGTTTCTTGGTGGAGTATTTAGAATTGGCTGCTATCAGTGAAGTTGTGTAAATACACCTCAGTTATAATGTCATCCAGCCATATAGAGTCTAAGTGACATTCAGTACCACCAAGTTCAATTATCCTTCAGATACAAATATTAGTCACACACTGGTGGTAGTTTTTATGGGGTTATAGATTTGCATCACTTTGTTTTAAATTGTGTGAAATTACTTGGTATGTTTATTTAGACTTTCATATTTCCATGTTTCTTAGTCTCTCATATCTAGACCGCCTGGCAATGTCTCATTCTGGAGTGCTAATAGAGGTTATCTGGATTGTTCAGTTAGTTCTTTGGATGCCCTTAGTCTTGTATGAACAGAACAGAACACCAAATAGCTGGCGTAGCACCTACCTGTTCTGTAGGGAGCGTAAACATTCAAGGGGGCATTTTATTATTGGTTGTTTAATTAGCAGATGTCCTTGAGTGATGGGTCTTATAATTTTTATCTTCCAGGATATTACAAACTCTAAAATACCAGTAAGGATGCCTTCAAAATGACAGTTTGAGCACATGCGTTTATAGGTGACGTGTCGCACAAAACATAGTGACTTAATGTTGATTAACAGGAGGAAACTCGTGCTTGCAGCGCTGGTTCCAAAAGTGTTGTGACAAATGCCTCATGAAAGACTAGTCAGTGTTATGGGTGAAGTATGTTGTGGTGATCAGTTTCGATCATCAGGTAAAACTGCAGGTTACCATTTGTCTTTATGGAGTTCTAGATCTAAAGGTTAATGTAAGTCAAAAGACGCAAAGTGGTTTCAATTAGGTTACAATTGAATAACAATGGAACATATTGTTTTTGTTATGCAACAGTTGTCAAGCACAGAGTGCAAGGCTTTTAAAAGAATAAATAAAATGCATCGACAGAATACTAACAATATTAAAAGGTGGCATTAAAATTTATAATGTTGGAGCTTGTTCCTTGTGGTCTTATTGTTAAGCTATAGTTATAATCTGCCCCTCTTAAATCAGACTTTCACAGAGAACATTTTAGCCCACGTCGTGATTCCTGCCAAACTCTTGTTTCTAGTAAACTGTATCAACCCTGATACAACCTCTACACAGCATGTTCATATGCTTCATCCAACTGTATCATCACAGAAATACAATTAACCGTCCCATAACAGAAATGAAGCCATGTGTATCCAGGCTATAACTGTGTTGCTACCAGAAACACTTCCTGAGATTGTTGGTTTAGGTCTTTCCCTTTCATCACATCATTTTTCATGTTTTTCTTGCTCTGTGAATCCTCCCTGTTCTGTGTGTTTCATGTTAGTGTTCCTCTGTCAGTCACCATATTGTCTGACTCGATGAGATATTTACTTATATTCAGCAGTAAATGTTTACATAGGTTAAGACCTGGTGCTGAGCCATGGTATGTTTGTAGCACAGTATCAAAAAATGTAGTTTCATTTGATACCACATTTCAGTGTTTTTGTACATTCTTCTATTATTTGAGCAAAGAACCTCAAGGAGTGATTATGATTTATTTTTAGTTGAAACGAGATGAAAAAAGCAATAACTATGAAAAATAAAAGTAAAGATTTGTACCAATATAATAGTTCTATTTGAAATGAAAATTAGTATAAATATACTTGGCGCCATTTAAAATGCACGGTCAAAACATGTGGTGCAGTGTCCAGAAAATGATTTGCTCAGGTGCCTTATTCTGTATATGTTGGTCACAAGATGAGTAACACAGTTAACGGCTGTATTTTTTTCATTCCCAACGCACGCAACGTCAGCTCAAAATGCCATGACTTACGATACAACAGATAGAACATAACATTGGTATGTTACAAGCAGATCTGAGCCGTGTGAAGTCGCTTGCCGTCTGTGCTGTTATCGCAGTACAATCAGTCGTCTGAGTACCAGATCAAGTTGGATTCCTCAGGACAGTTCCATGCGTTGTCGCTGCACTGCTTGTTTGGAAGCCAGAGGTGGACACACCCGATATTGAATGACACTTTCAATTTCTGAGTACCTGTATTCAGGCAGAATAAATGTGTTAAGTTGATCACAATTTGTCCACAGTTCATTCTCTAATGACCAGTGCTTCCCTCTTTAATATGAAGGTAACCCAAACCAATTAATTTAATATATCTCCAAATATACATATTCTGACCTGTGCGTTTTTAATGGTGCCAAGTTTAGAAACGCTGTGTAAGAACTGGAGTCAAAGCCCTAGGCATCTGTGTTCTATGACTGTAACGGCCACTGTTTGTTCAGCTGCTGAGTTACTGACTGCTGTGTGTGTTTTTAATGTTGAAATTGTGTTTTTCAGCCCACGCGCCTCAATGTGTTCAAGAACGACCAGGACACCTGGGATTACACAAACCCCAACCTGGGAGGCCCAGGTAAAACCTCAAACACCAGAAAAACCGGACATACACTTTGTCAGCACCACATCCTGATACTGATCCTATCTGCTACTGTGAGGGGGTTTGAGCCAGTGGCCTGCTGGGAAGATAAAGACCCTTCACTCATAATGCCTCAAATGGATAATTCTCTTACATAATAAATGTTTCCTTTTTAATAGAAATAATTTTACAGTGGCATTATGACTGAAGTGTTGCTTTATGGCTTGCTCTAACACTTTTCTTATACATGATGATCAGAGTTGATATGCAGCAGATTTAGTAAAACTGAGAAACCATGAAGACGCTATTCACATTTAGAAGCTCATAACCATTCCAGAACATTGTATTGTGTAAGTTGGCGGGCAGCTTTAGACCAGAGGTGCTGATATAAACATCTGATTTGATTGAAACATGTGTAAAGGGTCTCTGAGGTGTGGTTGGAATGGCAGGAATGGTTTTACTGACATGCCACCATCTGCATTTTCCCAGACAATGGTGTTCACTGTCATTATCTAATTACAGGAGGAAATGGGCTGAAAATTGTTTGTGGGTTGTGTGTCTTGAGGGTAGCATTTTTGCACTTTTAAATATGCAGCTTTTCTGGTTTTAACGGACAAATGGTGGAAGTTATGTTGTGTATCTCTTTCTGGCAACACGTCTGAGTTCCAGTCACAGACACGGAAATGATTCTTATTTCACGTTGAGCATATTTTGTTTCTTAGGAGCATATCGGTATTTGTGGTCCCACTGTTATGGAATGTGGTTGTTTTGTTACAGTTTGATAAAAAGCTATTCAGCAGATTAAGTACATGCTGAGTCTTAGGTCCCATTATCTGTCATCGCTGTTGGTTCTCAATCTTTGGACTTAACTTCAGTCCACATCACAGCAGATGCACCTCAACAGGAAAATGGGAAAGGGCTGTTGTGTAGCTGCACATATATTTTAGTATCACGCTGTATAATGTACCTTTAAGTATATGAGTGATGTTAAATACACCCTGGTGCCTACCTGATGGGTGTCTAAACCATTTAGTTAATGTTAATGTAAGCATTATGAAATGAGCTCTATTGCTACAGCTTTTTTAGCTGCGTCACTATCGGCTGCATCTATTTTATTGTCGTTGTCCAGTTTCTTGACCAGTTAATTGGTTTAGCAAATTATCTGTTCCAATAGGACATTTTGGAAACTATTGGCATCAGCAGAACTTGGCTCTGATGGTCATTCTTCTCAAAAACAAATCACTGAAAATGCCTCAAAAAATGATAATTGGAGCTACAGCTGTCTAGTTTGTTTTATGCATCAAATAAAGTAAAATGGTTAATGTCCAGTACTTTCAGCTTAATCCCATGTTGTATTTTTCCTTCTAAGAAATCATTTGTTATATCAGCCTTTTATTGGTCAACCCAAAGTAGCTTATGTTTTTCAGAATAGTGTGTTTCTCAGGTGGGTTTTCTCTGGGAATGTGGATGCTGTAGTTGCTATGATGGATTTTCAAAGACTATTGTTGTATTTTAACTCCACTATTAATTTTAATTATTTGCCATGACCACATTCCTTTTCAGTCCTGAAGTCATTGGTGTGATTTGGTAGTTGTTAAATATTTTGGCATATTTAATATCATTCTCTTAAAGCCTTGGTTGATAAGTGGGTGACATACAGTCCACATAGATTTAGACCGTTTCGTCCTCGCGGGATTTTTAAGTAGAAGTTCTTGTTTCTTTTTGTGTGACTTTTTTGGTGGTTTAAAAAAACATTACTTTTTTTTTTTTACATGGGCACAGACTGCAGACACATCATGCTATTAGTTATTATGTGTTATTATGTGTTACATTTATCACTGTAGTGTGATTTATTGTCAGTCATAGAGTTCTCTTGAGTGCCGACTGTTGTTGAGGGAAGGAGGGCTCATTGTTATCTGATGAACTCTCAGAATGACATATTGCCTTCACATATTTTAGTTATGAATACAGAGACGTTGTTTGCAAAGCTGTCGTTATTGACATTGCTGTCTGTTCCCGCCTTTCCGACCACACCTGTGAGGGTTTTTAAAAAAAAAAAAAATTTTTCCATGTCCAGTCAGCATATACTACACATGCATCTTTTACTTGACATGTGGTCACTGAAAACACATTTCCTTGTCATCGAGGCTGATTCTGGTCTTTTCCACTGTCCTTTTACCTCCAGTGTTGAACTAAACCGGCAATCAGCCAGCCGTGAAGTTAAGGCTGGTATTTGTGGTTCCTCAAAGGGGGGGTAAGAGGGTTAATGTGCTATTCTACTCAAGTTTGGCAGAGTAAAGATAAACAGCCCTGACTGTGCCAGATGCCAGAGTGTAGGGCTGCACAATAATGACACACTGCACTGTTTTGTTTTGGGGTTTTGTTTTTTTTCTGTGTATATATACATGACAGGAAAAACACAAATGTAGGGATTTACTCTTAATAGTGAATACACAGATAATATCAACTTAAATGGAAATAAACATTACTGAGTGTTATCCTCTCTGGAGATTTATTGCTGAATAGAGTTGGCGTGAACATACCAAACACATACGCAGGTGCATGCTCTGATTCCCTGAAGACACTGGACAATATCACCTTTTCTGTCGCTGAAACATCCTGCGACGTGACTATCTGCACCTGTGCACACCTTGATGACAATGATAGATTGTGCAGCCCTATCACGGTGTAAGCTGAGAGGTGAGAACGGAGGCATGGACCAGTATCAGTGAACAGGATATACTATATGATGAATTCCTCACCTCTGCTCCTGGTGAATCTGGTTCATCTCAAAAACATGCAGAGGAATTTGTTGCTGTGTGAGGGAGGCAGAGGCAGATACTGACAATGCTGATAACACCACCACTCAGTATCCACCACAAAAGAACCCCCCCACCCCACCCCCCAAGTCCCCACAGATACAAGGGGATTAAACTGCAAGACACCACCCCCGTCACCACGATGATGTAGGACTGATAAAGTCACTCATTCCTTCATCTGTGCATTCCAACACCAGAGCCATGAAGACAACGCACACTGCTAGACAACGGGGAGGTTTTGGGCACTGAGCTACACTCGGTCCCTCCCTCTCTCCCCTTCCTTCATCCTTTCTTATCCAATACCAGCGACTGACACATGGAGACTGACACCAGCGAGGACACAACATCCACCCAAACAGAAGTAGTGACAGACATCTCTCAGTAGAGCAAACCAACCGTACTCATAACTAACCGGTCGGCCGAGCTCACATTTTCTGTAAAAGTGGCGGTACTGTACTTCCTGTACTGTCTGGGGCTGCTTGTTTGACATCAACAACAACAGAACACTCCAGAAAACACACTTGCCGACACTCGCCGACGCTGTACCAACTGATCCAATAGATGTCTCACATCCCTGAACTCCGTCACACTGGAGTCACCACAAGACAACTGATGAAGACAAGACACTGCTGACAACACCATCAAGCACACTCAGTCCAGTTAGGCCCACTTTGTGTGGTTTTTTTTTTTTATCCCTTTAATGTGTTACCTCTCACATGGAATTCAGCTTTTTCTCTTGCTATTTCTCTTCATCTCATCTCTCCCTCCCTCTGACTTTCTTACTACATGCATCCCTGTTTAGCTAGCCCTTATTTGAGTGCAGCTCTCTTTCTAAGTATTTTAAAGTCTCTAGAACCTGTGTAACGCCTTCCATGTGATGCAGGTTTGGCAATTTGCGGCTAAGAGGAGCCAGCATCCCAACTGAAATGTGCTCTATGGCAGCCTCAAGGCCTACCAGTGGGCGCTAAAGGGGACTTTTCCAAAATGGAACAAAAAGGATGGAAACGGCAGCCAAACGGCCACCCAACCCACCCAATGGGCCTTTCAACTTGATAAAACCAGGAATCGATCCTGAGGTGGAGAGTTGTTTCCCCAAAAGAGGAAATGGATAAGAGTATGGGATGAAATGAATTGAGTGGAGAGTGGTGGAACTGCTGCAGCAAATGTCTTCTCCTACTGTTTGTAAGAATGCAGTAAGTAAATTGAGAACCCTCCTCTGGGAACATAACCGCACAGCACTACATGACCCAAGTCCCAGCACCCAACATCGCCACACAAGACTGACACGACTCAATGTTTTTCCCCATACAGGCTGTATCTTTCTCTTTCTGGAGGCGGGTGATGGTTGCGGTTCTGTTGAAGCCTGCATTTCTAATGTCACCTAACCCTACTGTTATGTCTCTTCGCTTTGTCTCATCACTGTCGGCAGTTTACAGCCAACAGGGGTTAAATCATGTCTCAAATCTGGTGGAAGGAGGGGTGTAAAACTTCTCTCACCCTTTGTGTCAGTGGGATGTGTTTGACCAATGATGAGCCCTGTTTATTATAAGGTGTCTCAAACCTATGAGGCCTGGGAGGATTTTCATCAACCAGCCGCCATGGCTGCACTGCCCAAAACCATTTAACTGCTTAAAGGTGTAATTTGTGATATTTATACTTTAAAACATTACAAAATAAGATAAAATTAGTCTGACAATAATTATTTTAGTTATTTATTAAAGTTAATTATAATGATTATTAGATGTTCTGCCAAAGACTAGTGTATTGTGTTGCAGTGATGTAGAGCACTTGGCATGTTAACTAGACAGTATAAAAGAGATGGACATGACTGTTGTTTCTAGATGGCCTTGAGTCAGCGTCTTGGCTGTCGGCAAGCTTGGTTTTAGAGTCAGACGTGAACACATGTAGAAGAGGGTGGAATAAAAGGTGATGGGTGAGCTAATGCTACCGTTTAGAGTCAAACTGTGAACTTCATGAAAACATTTGTGAGAGAATTTTGTCTCTTAATAGGGCATCCATCTGGCGGTTTTATTCAATAACCAGAAACTTTGAAAGGTCAACTTGAAAAGCAAGTGGTAAATGAAAGTCCGTCACAGAGATTTAAGCTTCTACTAATCCCAAAATGTAGTTCATGGAGCTGGAATCTACAAAAAGACAGCAATGAGAGTCCAAATAAAGCAAATGAGACCGCATAACCCCTGGGGTATAATGTATATGTTACTCACCTTTTATGCTATCCAACAAACTCCACTCCATCCTGTACATTAAACCAGTGTGTAACACTAGGGGGAGTAGTGAGTCACTATGGCATCTAGTCTGCCCATTGGATAAACTGGAGTGATTTTTTTTTTTTTTTTTTTTAAATACTGATTAGATCTTTTACTATGTGGCTGTAATTGTTGCATTAGCTTCGATAACATGGTGTTATTTGCCAATACCACCAGTGTCCTAATAAGCAAGTAATGATTAGCATCTATAGCCTGGTCTGTTTGCATTCTTTAGAATGCAAAATCTCAAAATGTTCTAAAAATGTTAAAAAACTAGCGGCTTTAAACGCAAAATAAAAACTGTAATTTAACCTTACCAAACACAGAAGTTGCTGCTTTACTTCTGCCTCGAACAGTTGCTTTAGTTTGTTGTTGGATCTGCACTAATGCAAATACCAAAATCACACAAACGGTTCGCAGCAGGAGTAAACCAGGAGTTTCTGAGCCTCAGGATTTCAGTTTCTTGTCAGTGAACCTGTGTTGACTTAAACTGATTCTGACTGCCAGCTCCACCACAAATTATACCTTTAAGCTGATTGGTTTCCTGTAATGATACCAAGATACCAAACCAATTTCATTTTCAGAGTTCATTTCCCTACATTTCTCCCAAATGAGCATTAAACTGGGGCCATTTGATATTTGCCCAGGAAAACTGTACCTTTGATTCTTTTAACGTGGCTTCCATTCTGATTGTGTATGATTATTGTGTACCTGTACAGATGGTGATGCAGATGGCAATGGGAGCAATGCAGGTGTGTCTGAGCGTACAAACTATTTTTAAATTTAGCCATTTGTGATAATTAGGCAGAGTGAGTTTGTTTGATATCCTTACCCGCCCCCCCCCCCCCCGCCCCCCCACGTCCTTGATCATCAGCGTCCACCTCATGTTTACCCACCCTCCCCACCCCCCTTTCCACTTTGGTCCCACTGTGGATGTTTTTCAGATTGAATGGGCTTGATTTTTGGGGTAGTGTTCTTGGAATCTAATGCAGGTCTCGCCATCTGTTACATGACTCCTTTCCCATTTTCCTCCACCAATTATATAATGTATAGAACACCAGTCACTACTGTAGCTGGTTTTATATAATCTGCCTGGAGTGTAATGTGGGGGCAGGATTGTATAGGTTTATCGTACTCATAGGCAAAATGATTATTTTATATGCATGTATCTGTCTCCTGTACTAATTAAATTTTAATACTTAAATGTTTTTAGTAGTATTTTTACTGGTGTTTGTGTGTGTGTGTATTCAGGCAGGTGTTGTCATTAAAAAGTCAGTTTTTGGTTTTGACTCGGGTAATGCATCTGTCAGCTGTTATAAATGTGAATTGAATGCTCATCCCATTGTCATGCAGAAACTGCAGCCCCTTTCATTCTGGTCTCCTACTGTTATATTTATCTGCAATTCTTTCTCTCCTCCTCTGCTTCTCCTCGTCTTTTGTCTTCATGTTCTCACAGAAGATGTGAACGCCAACCCCAACAAGCGCCAGAGGCAGCCCGCCCTGCTGGGCGACCACCCGGCTGAGTATGGTAAGACTACGGGAACCCAATGTACAGTAACGCTATAATGATCATTTATGGTCTTTTTTTAATATAAATATATTGCAGAAGGTTTACATTATCTAATTCTCTAAATTAGAGAAAATCTCCAGTTGAGGCTTAATAGTTGGTTAAAGGCCAATGTAGTAACTCCATTAATCTTTGATTATATGAGAAATTGGATGACTATTGAACTGTCTGTCTAAACCAAAGTAACAAAAACATCTGAATTACTGAAGATTCAAGTAATTAATCAGTAAACGTCAATCTTAACGAACTATGAACATTATCTTTTGAGCCAATACATGTAACTGAAAGTCAGACTTTTTCTGTTAAGAAATGTATTAACCATCAACACTGGAGTCAAACTGGCTTCATGGTAGTGTAATATTTTTTTTCATTATTGTATGGTTACAATCACAAAGTGATCAGTCAGATATCAAATTTTCCAAAGGAATGTCTGGAATATTTGTTGAGAAATAAGAGAGTGAAGGAAATGGAATTGGAGTAGCTGAGAGCGTCCTTCATTATGTAATTTAATCAACAAAAGCTGTTTGTTCCAAAGGCACAGCATGAGCTATTGTTACCAGTTTATCACAGCACAAAGACAAATGTGTCAAGAAAAGCTTCTGTCTTGGAATTATTACTGCGGTTTCTTCATGGTATTCTGTATTTACTCAGCCTCAAATGTTAAACTACCTAACATAAAAGTAAATTATAACTTGTATTTCTCAAATGCATGTTGGAGCTCCTTTCTGTTTTCCTCTGATAATTCCTAAAACATGTCACAGAAGTGGTCTATCCCTCTGGTGTTTTTAGTATCAGTAACATATCCCACACAGAGACGTCCCAGGTATGAAAAGATGACAGATGAAACAGAAGTCGGAGTGGACGTGGAACTTGAAAGTGAAGGGTCAGCTTTTCAGTATTTGCTTTTCTCCACATCATTCTGTAGGAGGTGGTTACCATGGTTACGATGAAAGCTACGGCTCCCCACCCTATGAAGGTCGACGCATCGGTCCACCAATGAGAGGGCGTGGAGGCAGAAGCTACGGGCCTGGGTACGGACCTCCTCCCCCTCCTCCTGGTGAGTACGGTGCCCACGCCGACTCTCCCGTCGTCATGGTGTACGGACTGGAACCTGTGAAGATGAATGCGGACCGCGTCTTCAACATCTTCTGTCTCTATGGAAACGTGGAGCGGGTCAGTACCGGACGGTGACGTCTGTTTTACTGTCGGCTTTTTCTAAATTGATCTTTGTTACTTGTTCCTGTATTTCATTGTCCTGCATTAGTTTCTCTGTAAAACGAGGATGTTAAATGATGTTTAAACACCTCAGGAGGGCGGCGCCCTCACAGATGAGTAACGAACCTCCATTAATGTCATCTCTCAAATCAGTAAACGTGAGAAAAGCGGCTCTTTGAACAGACGTCTTTTATTATGTGAAAGTGACATTAGTCTGGAAATCTCAAAGAATGTGTGTGAAGTAATGACTGCTGCCTCTGAGTGACACCTGCTGTCTGTCACGGTGCAGGTGAAGTTCATGAAGAGTAAACCCGGAGCAGCGATGGTGGAGATGGGAGACTGCTACGCTGTGGACCGAGCCATCACTCACCTCAACAACAACTTCCTGTTTGGCCAGAAGCTCAACGTTTGGTATGTTGACCCACAACCATTCCAGAGGAGACGAGCTGTAGAACGTAAAGAAAAGTGTGATAGTACAGATGGCAGATACTGTTTCAGATAAAGTGTTACTGTGCAGTATCTGTAAACACACACACCCACCAACACTGATGGGAGCTGTTATTAACCTACTGTGGAATCCTCAATCACACTGTGCTCCAGTTTGACCTGGGGCTGTGTATCAGAACAGGTTCAACATACCCATGTCTTTAATTTCCTCGACCTGATGCAGGGTAACGACCAGTCGCACTAAGATGAGGTGAGCCCGGTTTTCAGAATCCAGTTGAGAGCAGATCAGGTTATGTGTCTGACATGACATGACAAAGGCACACATGGACAGGTTCAGACAAACATTTCAAGAGAACTAACTGTAATCATGAACAAATTCAACAACTAGTGAATCATTTAATAATTGAACATAGGCTTAAAGCAACAGATGGTCAACTGTGAATATAGTTAATCTTATTAATATCACATCATTAATGCACGACTCTGACTGTAACTGTTTTCATGTATTTCACAAAGTTAATATTACGGTAATTTCAGCCTTATTCTTTTAGCTGTGAGTCGACCTGTGCAGTGTGGCTGAAAAATCTGAACTTTTCAGTCTTAAGGACTTTATTCAGAACATTCGTTATAGTTAAAAAATAGAAATGGTTATGATTTATATAAAGAACAAAGTGGAGACAATGAATTAAAACAAATAAGTTGGATTTTCTTTCTATTCAAGGTCTCCAGAAGTGCCTCGTCTCATTTTAAGAATTAATCATTTTTGACATTTATTTAAATATCCTCAGTCTAATTACCTTAGGAAATTATCATCCATAGCTGTTAAATGATCTGGGTTCAGTTAAAGGTAAACAAAGACAGACATTTTATCTTCAAATATTTGAACGTGAACAAGTCAGAGGCTCTGGATGTTTAATCAGTCTGTTAATAAACCATGTTTAAACCATTGATTATCAAATCTGAAGCCAAAGGATCCAGGTTTTTTAACGATTTGTTTCACTATGTTGAATGTGATCTGGTCCAGACCTGGTTTTGTGTTCAGTCTTGGTCCCACAGTGAATGCTGACCCTCAGTAACCCCCCCCAACCTGCTTCATGGTCCAGACCCCCAGTATCTCCCCTGCTGACCCTCTATCCGTCCTCCCACAGTGTGTCCAAGCAGCAGGCCATTGTCCCCGGTCAGTGCTACGAACTGGACGACGGCACGAGCAGCTTCAAGGACTTCCACGGCTCCAGGAACAACCGCTTCACCTCCCCGGAACAGGCCGCCAAGAACCGGATCCAGCACCCAAGCAACGTGTTGCACTTCTTCAACGCCCAGCCAGATGTCACGACAGAGGTCTTCACCCAGGTCTGTGGGAAAAAAAACATACATGTGAATGTGGAATTGGAGGAAATATTACATGGTCTCAAGGGTCCTACTGGGGTGAACTTTTATTTTTTATCTTTTATCACAGTCATCCTTTTATTGACCCTTCTATGTCTTTATTGGTGAAACTTTTATTGTATTAAGTCTATAGTCGACTCATGTCTTGGTTTACTGTGTTTTTGAGAAATGTCAAAAGGATGTTATCATCGTCATCATCATCAGTTTGTAAAAAGGCTGAATACGACTATCCAAACAGACGATGAAATGTTAGTGAACATGTAGAAATACTGTGGTTTTTGATTCTAGTTCCTTTATGACCAACGTTGTAATTGTTTCATGTTTTAAACTTTGTCAGATTCAAATATCGTTGTGTTCTTTTCAGATCTGTGAGGAGATCGGTGTCAAAGCCCCAGTCAACGTCAAGATGTTCACTGGAAAAAGTAAGAATCTTCTTTAACGAACATTAAAGACCATGATGTGAGTGTGTGCTGTGTTTGACCCCCGATGACCTCTGACCTCCAGGTGGCGCAGCTCCCAGTGACCGCAGCGCCTCCGGCCTCCTGGAGTGGGAGTCCATCAACGACGCCATGGAGGCCCTGGCCATGATGAACCACTACCAGATGAAAAACGCAGGTACGTACGAACCCAACGGAGGCGTCTGATTGGCTGAGCTGGATGGCACACACATGAAACAGTTACAGCTTAAAATGTTCATTTTCTTATCTTTTCACATTAGTTTAATTTTTTCCAGTGTTAATCTTATTTTTTATTTTAAATATTTAAGTTAATTTAAGTCAATTTGTGAAAAATGGACCTTTAAAGATGGAGAACATATTTGCAATTGAAAATAAAATCCTTTAAATTATAAAAGAAACCAAATAAAGATGAATATTAACAATTAAATAAGGGTTTGCAAATTATTTTTTAGAATTGAGCCAAATGTATATTTTATTTAAACCTAAAACTCTTCATGTATTTTATGTCGAATATACATTGTTGTACTTCTCAAAGCAGAGCTGTGAACACAACTTGAAGTGATTATTATTTATTATCGTTAAACCTTTCGGCTCTGGTGTGGCTCCATATGAACTGTCTTTAAATGCACATGGTTGAATTGTTTTAGTCTAACTCACCTGTTCTGATTTGTCTGTTATTTTCGATGAATGTTCTATATTAAAGTATTAAATTTCTTTTTTTTTTGTTCCTTGTTGCAGCCGGTCCGTACCCGTACACCCTCAAGTTGTGCTTCTCGACCGTTCAACACGCCAACTGAACGCAGCCTCGTAGCGAAGGATGAAAAAGGTCCCATCATTCCCGTTTTCATACGTATTTAGACATGACTGCTCGTAAACGCACCCGGGGGTAAACTGGCTTAAACCATGTGACATAGGAACCCTGAAGTGCAAACATATTTGATATATTACATTTAAAGTTTTTACACGTCTGCTCCAGATGTCGAGTGTCAGTACTTGTGTGTTTCCAACTTTCAGTTGTCCTTTTTACGTTTTGTATTCTGCTTGTACGTAGCCTGACGTGGTGACGTTCGGAGGGAATGGGTTTTATGATCAGGTGGTTCAGCAGCAGACAACGTGCTTTTGTATGAGTTGTGTTTTTGAGACTTTTATTACAGCTCATATGTTTCCTTTTTGTTATTTTAATTGATGCCTGTTCAGTTGTGCATCTCCAGGTCTGACCTTCAGACGGAGAATGTTTTTGTTGTAAGAAAATAAAAATAAAAAAATTCAACTTAAAGCTGAGTCGGTCTGTTCTTCAACCAAACTCATTACTTTGATTCATCAATTTTTGCTTTTCTGACTGTGTAGTAAATGTATTTATACTTCATAATGAGTAGAAGTATTGCATTTAAACCATACTTTAAAATATAAATATTCACAAGTCATTTTGGAGAAAAAAACCCAAAAAGTTGAGTTTTGAAATTTTTACATTTTATTTCTGTAATTAATAGCTTAATGTTTTGGGGGAAATCATGGAATAAATAATAGATGCAATTTTTTTCCTTTTAAGATGAGCTTTACTACATGCAAAAAATATTTGAATTATAGTTCAATTTCAGTTTTATTTGTAAATTCCAGTTTCACAGGGCATTAAAGTATTTGTTGAATATAAACAGTTGCTGTTGCTAATTGATTAGTGTCCTGGGAATCCCCTGTCCTTAGATGCACCTCGGCTCAGAGAAACCCAATGGGAAAAGAGAAACCTTGGGGAGAACCACAGTGAAGGAGAAATCCACTCCCATGGACGGACAGACATCCATCTGCTAATGGGACCAATGAGTTCCTCTGCTATTTTCCAAGTGAAATGTTGGCAATAAAATCACATCAGCAGAATATGAGAAAACATCAGGATATTAAACCTAAAGCAGTAAAACTAGTGTTTTCTTGTGCTAATCCTGCTGCATAAGTCAACTCTGAATCATTTTAAACTTAACTTTCAACTGATTATTTTGAAACACTAAAAACAGCCAAATAGTGGATTTTTGTGACAAAACTTATGGAAATTTTTAGTATTTGGAGTAAAATGGTGAAACATCGAGTTGTCCTCAGGTTTATGGAGCCTCTGTTGTTTTTTTTTTCACGGATCTGAACCATACCTACATTCACATCTACAGGGTGGGGAAGCAAAATTTACAATATTTTGAGGCAGGGATTGAAAGACAGTGTATGACCAATTACTTTATTGAAAGTCATGAGAATTTATTTGCTACAAGAAAATGTACATAATAGAAAATGTTTTTATTCTATGTGTCCTCCTTTCTCAATAACTGCCTTCACACGCTTCCTGAAACTTGCGCAAGTGTTCCTCAAATATTGGGGTGACAACTTCTCCCATTCTTCTTTAATAGTATCTTCCAGACTTTCTGGTAAGTTTTGCTCATAGTCATTCTCTTCTTTCCATTATAAACAGTCTTTATGGACACTCCAACTATTTTTGAAATCTCCTTTGGTGTGACGAGTGCATTCAGCAAATCACACACTCTTTGACGTTTGCTTTCCTGATTACTCATATGGGCAAAAGTTTCTGAAAAGGTATGGATAATAGTGTTAGGTATGATTATGACATCAGTATATGTTTGGTTTCAAAACAACTGACGTAGTGCCTGCTGAGAAAAAACAACTAAATGTTCATTGTAAATTTTGCTTTCCCACCCTGTACATAATTATAATTTTTACTAAATTGTTTGGAGTAAAACAAGAACCTAAAATGAAGCACCAGATTCTGAACGGTGATGGGATTTAACTCTAGATCACTTGTGAAATTGGTGTAAAATGTGTGTGAACCCAGTAGATGTTCATTTCATTGCTGTTCATGTGTAACTTTCATCTCTTTGTTTGACTCCTCCATATTCAGAAAATAAATGTGACGTCTAAGTCCATAGACAAACCAGTTTAGTTTGGAACTTGTTTGTGTCTAGTGCAAACAGGTCACGTATGAAGGCGTCACCGTCACTAAGAAACAAATTAGACACACTGGAAAATAAAGGATCAGATCCAGGCCATTTCTTCCAGATAAACATAAGGCGACTGAGATAGTTTATCAGAAAAAAACATACTAAAGTCATTTCTAGAGCCTTTTTTTTTTTAACCTGTTGATTTCCCCACAACTGTCTTTTTGCATAAGAGTTCATCCACATGACCAAAGTACATGAAACATACTATGAAGTCAGATTATGATCATGTGTCTGATGATTATCTGGAGCTCTGGTGGCCTCTAGTGGACAAAAGAGCTCACTGCAGGATCCTACAGTTTAATAATGGGTTTGTCAACAAGTGGGTCATGACCTGAAAGTGGAGTTCATGGTTAAAAAATCAGTTTGAATCACTCAGCTAAGTAATGTCATCCTTTATGTAGACAGAGATGCTGGATACATAGGCAGAAGGCTAACCGTCACTATGGTAACAGCATTTGATTGACAGGTAAAAGGTCATACAAGTTTATGTTGATGTTTGCATGTGTTAAAGAAAAGAATATGACCCTGAGTGTGTTTAATAAAAGTGATTCAGATTCATGGATTCCACAAAACGCTCATCACAACAATATGAATGTTTGTTTTTATAAAAGGTTGTGTCGACTTCAATAATCATGAACAAAAGAGTCAAAATATGTCAATTGAGAAAATGGTTTGAATGGAATTAGTGTTTTTGAACAGTGAGAAAATGATAAATAATAACTAGGTTCACCTGAGTTTAATGTTTGATTAAAGGAAGTTTAGTTTAAACTATGATATAATTTAAGTGCGTGTAGAGTTGTTTTTTTTAAATTGTTTTATTTTTATAGTTATGAAACTTGATTAACATGCACTGAGGACATGATAAAACGTATTACATCTATCAGTAAAAAGTGAAAAATACAAAGTAATGTTTTAATGACTGAATATGATTTGATTAAACAATTCAAAAAGTATTTATATAAAAAATATTGATACACAGGGTGTCCCATAAGTCTCCATACATAGGAAAAATAAACGTTTCTTGACATAAACCATTTTTATTTATATAATATGCTCTATATGACTGCCATTTTGTCGGGAACACATTTCAATGCGTGTCCTCCACTGCTGAAGAACTATAAAGAAGAAATATAAAGAAATACATGTTAGAACCATATGTATTATGTCTCCTATGTATGGAGACTTATGGGACACCCTGTATTTTTTATAGCAGTAGGTGCAAAAAGTCTCAGTGGTGTATATCACTGGTCAACAACAAGTTTATTGTTGAAGTTTTTTGAGCTGATTTAGGATAATTTTGGTGTGCTGAATCCAAAAATCACATTCATTTTGCTCAATCAGGTCAACTTTCTGAACTATGCTACATATTGGCTTTTTAACATTTTTGCTTACATTTATGGGCATTTTCACATCATATGATACAAAATTCTTTCATATTTCTTGCAATAAACGAGTTCTGAAGATTTTACTTTTGCCAATTTATGATTAATGTTTTTTTTAATATTACAGGTGAATGAAATGGCTTCGACTAGAAGATCTTGCAAAAATAAGCCTGACGTATTCTGCTACATCTGCGCTGAATACACCATTGTACCTAACAGGAATCAAGTCACAAGTTCCATAAAGTGTGCTTACCAATCTTATTTTGGTATTAAACTTGGTGATCAAGATAAAGTTTGGGTGCAGATTGTGAGAAGATCAAATTTTTTATAATCAAATTAGAAAAAAAAAAACCTGACCTGACTGAGAAAAACAGATGTCATTTTTGGATTTAGCGGTGGAAAATGGTCCTAATTCAGTTGAAAAAACCTAGACAACTTGCAAAAAACATTTTTTGTAACCCAGTGTAATAGACCTATAAGAGTAACTGACATTAGATTGAAAAATGTCAACAAAGAAACATTCTTGTAGAAATTCATGACCTAAACTGTAACACAGACATAATGAACAGTAAATCTTAAGGGGAAAATGGCAAAAAGGTATTAAAAAGGCTGAGGGGTCATTAAGGGTTAAAAATGAAAAGATTAAATGATTGTGCCTTAAAAAAATGTATAGAACTTAATACGATTTAAGGCATTTAATATAATTGTCACATGCAATTATACATTCAGTATTACAAAGCACAGTGTTTACAAAGGTATTATTGCACCTGCTGCCAATAGTAAAATAAAAAATAAAAAAAGACTTGGCGCAAACAAGAAAAAAAGCATATATAAATATAAATGTATATCTGTAAAATGGAAAAAAAAAAAAAAAGTGTCCAGTTTCTACAATTTATTGCACAACTTTAGTGGATAAGGTGTATGTACAGAATTTACTAGAAGTTTTACAGTATTTTCAATTTAAATACTGATTTATGTCTATAATTTACACTAGTCTGCCTCTTTATCTTTCGGGTATTTATAGTGTTGAGAAAAAAAATCGGAAAATAAACAAACTACATTTTCCAAACGGGATAAACGCTTCGCCTTTGTCCTTCGTCGGCTACCATACGGCTGTGTTAGCATGCTAATGTTGTCAGTGCTAGTGATGGGTTAAAGACAGTTGTAAAGTCAATGTTTTTATTGCTTTTATTACATGTACATTTTGTCAGTGAGTAGTAACGTCTGACTCACCACAGACACCATTTAAAGTCCAAATTTTGTGTTAATTGCGGTGACAGAAGCTACGTTTACCGCCCTGTTTTGGTGGTTTTCAGACAGTTGTAGTTAGCTTGTTAGCATTAGCCACAGTTGTCCAGCTGCTGCCGGATCAAATCAAACTGAAGAAGAGGAAGAAGAAGCTCCAGGTTTTCCAGGTTAAACATTAAACCAGGATCCAGGAGGACAGGAAAGAGTTAAATCACCAGACCAGCTGCACGGATTGACTCTACAGAGACGAAAAGGCGATGTTGTCTTTCATTTCCAGGTCAACTCTTACGAAATGTAAGTCAGTCAGTAGAGTTCGATAAATGATCGATTTGTTATTGATTAATCTGTTATGTCGATGGAATCAGCTTTAAATGTGATTATTCCAAGTGTTTTTACGAGTTTAGCCTTAATGTTAACTGAGATAAAATCACTTTAAGACAATGTAGGTGAAAGGTCAGCAGTGGTGAAGCATACTGAGGGGGTTGTAGATCAAGTTTATAGAGTCTGACCCGGTTTTACCCGGTTTGACCCGTTTTAAGTGGGACTGAACCGTGTTTTAGGCCTTAACCCTTTCATGCATGAATTAGGAGAACCTTAATCAAGATTTTTTTTTCCTGAGTGTTTTTATTCCTCTTTAGGCATGAAAAAAACAATGTGATCGAATTTTTTATTTTTATTTTTTTAAATCAACCTGTTTTTCACGGAGTTACAAAAATGTCCACTCAGCTACACCATGAATTTTATTCTTGAAGCAAAGAAACATGTATTTAAAACCCAATATCATACAGTGATATGAAAACAGTGAAATTAAACCATGTTTAACGCAGCTAATCTGATGTTTTCTCACATTTTAACATATTCTAATACTAGTTATTACTCACTTCATGGAGATAATATGCAAAAAAAAAAAAAATATTAACAATTGATTTCCACTCAAGAACCAATCAAGAACAGCAAAGTTACAATAATGGTATGAATTGCAGTTTATGAGATGATGCATAAGTGTCCACTGTGTTGGCTGATATGGAACTAAAACAACAAAACCCATGAATAGACAAGATTAAAGCTGTAGAGTAACTGTCCACTGTAGTGACCACTATGCATGAAAGGGTTAAACTAAGACCATGTTTCTCATAGAAGTCTGAAAAACAACATGAGTTCAGATAAAAACAGGTTACAGCCACATCTCACACATATTAACAGAAACTTCCAAATTCTACAAAACTAAAATGTAAATTTGTGTTGTTTTTTTTTTCGTTATTTCACAGAAAAAACGTTCATTAGACACTTATGCACTGATCTATATTAGTGTTTGTCGTTCATGTAATTGATTATTTGGTTCAGTTTTGTTCATAATGATCATTATTTAATTTTACTGTATTTTGTACATTTTGTTTATTTTCATCATTATTTTCATTAATGGTGATAATTGAGTTCATCTGTATTAATTATCATTTTGCTTACGTTATCATTTTATTGATATTTTGAAATTTTTTTTGCTTCAGGTTATGTATAGTGTGGTTCATTTTGTTCATATTGCTAAAAACCTTTATTGATTATTCTATTGATTTTGTTTATTTTTATCACATTTTTGTTCATATTATCGATAATATAGTTCATGTTCTGTTCATTATTTTTGGTATTTTGTTGATGATGACAATGTTGTTGATTATTTTGGTAATTGTTTTGCTTCAGTTTATTTATACTTGTGTTAGGTTTGGTAATTATTAATAATTCATTTTATGGACTGTTTTGATTAGTTTTTATTGGTTTCATATTATTGATGATTTGTATTATTTTTTCCTTCATGTTCTTTTTGTTGATGTTCATTTTTGTTATTATTTTAATTCTTTTATGGATAATGGCTTTCATTTCTGTTTTCTGTGTTCATTATTCTGTTCATTTTCTTTATTTTTGTACATTTCATTGCCAATCTTTTGTTTTATATGCATTAGTTTGTCATTTTTCTTATTTTCGCACTGTTTTTATTTTTCTTATTCTGTGACATTTATTTCTTCATTTTGTTTACTGTTTGGCTAATATTTGTTCATTTTTGTTGAGTTAGTGCTTATTCTGTCATTTTTGTGGAATTTCTGGTAAATTTTGATCCTAATTTGTTAATAGTAGGACTTAGTTTTTGAATTTTAAGAGCATAAATATAACCTTTAACTTCCTGAGCTGCTGTTATTTCAGTCCAGCCGACTCAGTAGGTTTTGTTTCTGTTTATGTGATTTTAATCTGCTTTTCTTCCTGTTCAATGTGTTCCAGTTCATCTGTTGTTTCCAGTTTCATGGTTCTTCTCATTGTGTACGTTTTACATCAGACAGAGGACTGAGTCTGCCAAGTCGGTTTGTGATCCGAGCCATGTCGTCATCGTCGTCCAGTCCAACCTCTCCTTACACCACGTTGGCCGTCAGTCGACCGGCCGAGTCCATCACACATGTGGAGCTGAATCGACCTGAGAAACGCAACGCCATGAACCGAGCCTTCTGGAGGCAAGTGTTGAAAACACAGAACCAAAACACTCATGTTAACGAAGCTTTGAGAAGGTCTGGAAGGACCTTCAGCAGCTTCTCCAACACTAATAATGCGTCTTGTCTCTGGCAGTGAGATGGTGGAGTGTTTCAATGAGATCGCTGCAGATCCAGACAGCAGAGTGGTGGTCGTTTCTGGAGCAGGAAAGATCTTCACAGCCGGTGGGTGTCGTCTGGACGGGTTTCAGTCCCTCATATCATTAACCTCATAGCGTAGTTGACCAAGTCATATTTTTGGCCAAATATTGAAATCAGTATAACTTTACTTTCCTAATTCTGCTCCTTCATTTTATGCAGATTTCACAAAAATGGCCAAAAATATGATTAAGGCCATTACACTATGAGGCTAACGATTTGTTTGACCAGTGTTTTTCAACCTTGGGGTCGCCTGGAATTCAAATGGGGTTGCCTGAAATTTCTAGTAATTGATTAAAAAATAATTACCAATAAAAAAAATTTTTAATGATTCAATATATGTCATTGTAATTAAATCACCACACACTTTTCCTAATAACAATCAAGTTCAGATAAAATGCAGCATATAATATCTGAGAGGGCATATCTTGATTGACCCGATCATGTGACTGCATGCGTTACTACGCTTTAACCTGCGTGGACACAGTAACAGTCAGAAAACCGGATCAAACAGAGTATATGTATGTACAGTATATAATACATTATATAGCCTAAATATGATCTGAAATTAACTTTTAGTTGCAACATAGTATAGCAAACTATTACAAAAACAAATTAATTTTAGCAAAAAAAAGTCTGTTTTGAATGTCTGGGGTCACCAGACATTTGTGATGTTAAAATGGGATCACAAGCCCAAAAAAGGTTGGGAACCACTAAGTTAGACCATGTTTTTGTGGTAGGATATTCCCTGCTCGAATATCTCCTATGTTGCCTTATAAATCTGTCTGGATTAAAGATGTGATGTTCTTTATGTACATTTTAAGCCTGGAAAAATGTATATGCATTCTAAGGAAGCCATCATTGACAATATTAAGAAGTAACAACCTTTCATTTAATTTTTTTAATCATCTGTTTTACTTGCTAACTCTGATCCTGCATAAACGGTGATCTTTTTATTTGTCCTCTTCATACATACGATAAACTTCATTTTATATAATTTTGCAGTAAAAAACACTGAACCACAAAGTCCTTCTAAATAGTTTCCAAAAACACAGTGTGTATCAGAAGACCTTTATCCAATAAACAGCGCAGACCTCCGCCAAGGCCGATCAGTGGGGCCCCACCGTGGGCCCCCCCCACCCCCCATCACCACCAAAATTTAATCATTTCTTCCTTGTGCCAGTATCAACATTTCCTGAAAATTTCATGAAAATCCGTCCATAACCTTATGAGTTATCTTGCTAACAAACAAACACACACACACACAGAGCAAAGCGATCACAATACCTCCTGGCGGAGGTAATAAAAGATTTATTCCCTCCTCTTTATAAAGTAGAGTTGTTTTAACTCTGTTCTCTGCGATCTTACAGGTATTGACCTGATGGACATCGCCGGTGACGTCCTGCAGACAGACGGTGACGACACAGCGAGAACCTCATGGAACATAAGAAACACCATCGTAAAGTACCAGGAGACATTCTCTGTCATCGAGAAGGTCAGACATGGAGGATGAGTGTTGTGTCTCAGCTCTGTGTTATAGAGTTAGAACTATAGGTATTAGTATTATTAGTCAGTAAACATGAACCCTTAGTGTCTTTTGTGTGAAATTTCCCCATGGTGGGATTAATTAAGTCTTATCTTATCTTATCTTATCTTATCTTATCTTATCTTATCTTATCTTATCTTATCTTATCTTATCTTATCTTATCTTATCTTATCTTATCTTATCTTATCTTATCTTCAGGTGATTAAACCAGATTCATTAGACACAGATTGAACAATGTGTCCAAACAGAGATACTGAGAAGTAAAACAATAATATCAGATACTGGAATATACTTAATATCATGTAGAGAGAACTTGAACAATATATTGTACTTTTCTTGGAGATCAGTGCTATTATTATCACGATATAATATTATGGATTGTTTTCGCCCTCTAGTGTCCGAAGCCCGTCATTGTTGCGATCCACGGAGCCTGTGTTGGAGGAGGTGGGATGTGATTATCACTGTTTCGCTGCAGGATCAATTTTATTCCACAGCAAGACTACAGCTGCTCTGTAATGTCCAACACTGTTATGAAAGTTCACCCTTTTAGTGCAAAGTCGAAATATTCTAACAAGCAACGTAACTGACTGAAACAGACCATAAGTCCAGATAGTTTCCAAATCTTGTTACCACCTCCCACCAGTAGATGTCAGACATGTGCCCCTTCAATCCTAACACCATTTCAGGGCATGTTTCTCTTCAAACTGATGAAGAAAATCCAGTTTAAAGGTGTGGTCCTGAACTGGTTTAGTAAGTAAAGTTTATTTAGTTTTAGTTTGGATAGATAAGGACAGATTTGTCTACTCTGCTGCTTGGATAAAAAAGATACTAAAACTTACTGTATTTCATTTTCTACAATGTTTAAGTTATTTTATTTTCAGGATAAGATGGAAAAAAAACCCCGAAAACACAAAGAAAACTTATATGTAAATATGTTCAAAGTTAAATGATACTAACACTTACACAATCCAATATGGCCGCCACCCTGTGATGTCAGAATATGCAAATTAGATGAGTAAATTTACTCCCATGATAAACTTTGGGTCATATCCAATATTTTTCTCATTTACAGTACGACTTTATCTCTAAACACTTCCAAGATAGCTTTTTTGAAAATCTTGATGTCCAAATTGAATATTAAAAAAAACAAAAAACAAAACTCCAGCACCTAAAGTGTTAATGTCAGTAGTTTAGGTCAGCAGAGGAAAGGTGGTGCTTTAAGTAGAATTAGTGTTGAGCTTCCTGCAGGAATATGACCCAAAACGTGATTGTGAGTGATAGTATAGAAACACTTTAGACAAACTAAATAAACTCGTGCAGGTCTGGGTCAGACCGTTCATTAATGACACACAGATTCATTTTCATTTAATCTAGTTTTAGGTCATAAAAGGCTGATCATATTTGAGGTCTTTATTCTTCATCCTCTGTTAGATGGTGACATGTGTTGACTGTGGACGTTCTGGTTCTTCTTCAGGTGTCGACCTCGTCACAGCCTGTGACATCCGCCTCTGTACGCAGGACGCCTGGTTCCAGGTCAAGGTGGGCGAACCAAAACCCAAATTAGGATTTAATGTAGACATGGATAGATATACTTTATTGATCCCAAACTGGAAAATGTAGTGTAACAGTAGCATGACAAACAGTAAAAATAGAATACAAGAATAAAAAATAGAACACAAGAGCAAACACACTATACATGAAAAATTAGGAGAATAAAAAAACAGAACTGGTAAAAAAAAAAAAAAAAAAAGAATAGAATATCTTTATTGTCATTGTAATGAGATTTAAAAGTACTGTCTATTCTGTATAACATATATAAAACGTATAAATAAAGGCAGCTAAAATAACCAGGTATAAAACAAACAGAAACCATCACTCACACAAACGTACATTCTGTTATTGCACTGATCCCTTTTAAAACATATTGCACATCAGATGGTTTTTCAGTATTTTTTTTTTTTTTTTTTTTTTTTATTGAATTCTACATTTTCATGAACACGTACTTGGACATACAGAACCGCACAGACACAAAACAAAAAAACAAATTACAGAACAAACCTATGAAACAAAAGAAAACAAGGCAAAATCATACAAAAAAGAAAAAAACAACAATATAAATAATGTTATCAACTTCTCTTTAAAATGCTGTGTCTTTCAGTATTTAGTTTAATGACTGTTTGGATAAAAACAGTTTTTGATTGTGTTTGTCCTTGTCTTAATTTTCAGGATAATCAAACCGTAAGGTCCAACAATAAACTGTGCAAAGTAAATTAGAATGTTTCAGTGCAAACAGGTGCATATATAACATTAAGGTGTTTAGTGGAAATAGTTTATGACCAGAGTTTTAGCATCAGAAATAATCTGTAGAAATGATACAGAAGCAGAATTTCCACTGCAGTGAAAACGCTGAGTGTGATGAGACTTTGTGTGTTTGGTTCGACAGGAAGTGGATATCGGACTCGCGGCAGATGTTGGAACTCTTCAGAGACTTCCCAAAGTCATCGGCAGCCGCAGGTCAACAATAACCCAACACTTCAGCTCCACCAGATACAAATACACAAAGACACAGGGTTGAACTTCCTGTTCATGTGTTGAATGTGTTTTCTGCAGCTTAGTGAACGAACTGGCGCTGACGGCCCGGAAGATGTACGCCGACGAGGCCAAGAGCAGCGGACTGGTCAGGTGAGCATCAGCATTTATGTTCAGTTAAAGCTGAACACAGGTGGTTTTAGTCCAATATCCTCCTGACACCCAGGAAAGGGAAAGTTTCAGCTTTTTTACATGAAATAATTGTCTTGGTTGGAAACTGTATAATGCAACAGTTTTTCAGATACATTTTTAAAATTATCTATTTATTGTTTAAAGGAATGTTCTTGAAATGGAAAGCTTTTTTTAAGTAAAACTGTGAAACTTTTGTCCCCTGCAGAAGTGATGCAGGAACCAGGATAAGCACATGACCAAACTGGGTTTATAGGTTGCCAGTGGCTCAGAACAGATGTGGTTATATTTTAGGAAAAGTAGGTCAAAGTTCAAAATTTTTATGAATTTTTAAAATCTTTTTTTTTTTCCCATTTACTTTTTTTTTTTAAACAACATTTGAGTATACAGTACAAAATTTGAAACAAACATCAAGGTGTCAAAAGAGAAAAAGCATTTGAACATTTAAGTTTAAGAAAATAATGCATAGATTTAAAAATACAAATTATAATAAAAAAGTAAATAAGTAGATAAATAATAAATCTGACAAATATACATAAAAAATGCAACAGAGTTCAGTCAGTATTGAAAAATTGTTTATAAATAGCCAATGTGTTAGTGCTTTTTTTAAAAATTATATATGAATTCTAAAGATTTAATATAATGTTCAAAATCTAATAGGAAGATTTTAAAATTTGGGTGTGTTTTAGTATATTTGTTTTTATGTATATGAAATTTTCCAAATAATATGAATAAATTTACAATAAATTCTAGATTGTTAGTGTCATGTTTTCCCCCATTTACTTATAATGGGTGAAATTTGTCTTTGTTGACATCAGCACATGCATAGACATGATGACATCAGCTGGACTGATGCCAAATTAAGCGACAATAACTGTGAGGGGCGGGGTTTGTTGTGCCTGGAACCACTTGTTACTTAATTTTACTCAATTTAGAATTTTTTTTTTATCATCTTAATTGACCACAAGTAACATAGTTTCTTCACCTCAAAGGAAGCATAAAGTCAGCCTTTAGATTAGAAAGAAAGGATTTTATATTTATTGTGATAATAACTGACAACTGACATAAACATTTTAATCCTAACAAGATTTGTAAACAATTACCTTTTGGGACTTTACTGGCCCCATAAAGTAAAAATATTAAGTAATAAATACTTAAATAATATGGATCACTGACCATTAAACTTTTTAATAAATGTGGAGGTGAAACTATGAAAAACCCCGAACAAAATTTTTATTTTCGACTAACTCTTCTAAATTTCCCCTTTTAAAGGTGTATAATTTCCATAAATCTGTTTGTTTATTTTTTGTTTTGTTTCTATTTTGTGTTGTGATTCTGCAGCCGAGTGTTTGCGGATAAAGACGCCATGATGGCCGGAGCTCTGGAGATGGCGGGGGAGATCGCAGCTCGCAGCCCGGTGGCCATCCAGGGAACCAAAGTGAACCTGGTCTACTCCAGAGACCACAGCGTCGCAGAGGGCCTCAACTACATGGTACGGAGAGGAGGGTCTTGGTTTAAAGGACCTTCATTCACTTACACAGTCAAAAAACCAAACCTTTTACCCTTTAATGGACAAAAACAGGCAGATATTTTAGAAAGTTAATAGATTTCATCGTCTAATCCTTAGTTTCCAAATTATCATCCATAGAATTTAACATTTTCTCCATTTTAACAGTTCATGTGTTAACTTTTACGACATTTTATAAGCCATACATATTTCAAAGATGGATTTAATGAAGGAATTCAGTACACTTCAATTTTTAATCATAAAACAGTAAATGATATTCCACACCAGTGTCTATATATGATTATTTGTTGAATATAAATCTATCTGTGATTATCTCCATTTTATTCCCTTTTCTTCACTAAGGCTGAAGTTAAATATTATTTTCAGTGTCAAGTATTTTCTCAGTTTTAATTATTGGATCCCAAAAATTACCAGAAAGTGGTTAAAAAAAAAAAAAAACGCCAGTCAGTGTTAGTCAAAGTCCTTCTGTTTCTTATTTGACCTAAAACCTTAAAACCTTTAACTGATTATTTGTTGTTGAATAAATTACTCGGCAACTGTTTCAGTAAATTGTTGCAGCTCTAACAGTCGATACCTGAGCTAAAGAAAAAAAGAATTTTCATGAATCTCCAATTCTACATTAACTTATGTTTGTCTTGTATGTTTTTATGTTTTGCCGTTTTCGACTTTGACTAGAGTTATTTTTTATAATCTCACCGGCCAGTGGGCGTCATCTTCATTAGCAGTTTCTTCAAACATCTTCTCAGATGAAACTAGTGGTCAGATTCATTTCAAATTTCATATGGATCTTCCTGGAGACAATGTCAACAAAGTCTGTGAAATTTTGATTTTGGAATTTTTAACCAACTTTTGAAATGTAAAACATTTGCCTTCACTTATAACAGTCCATATTTGAATGGCTTATAACATGCAGATGGTTTCAGATATCAATATAATTATTATTGATCACTGATAGGAAGTTCTAGAAAGTTCACTTCTATTGGTAGATTGATCTCCTGCATCCACACCATGACCTGACCACCTCACAAATTCAGCTTTGTATTGATTCTTGATAGAACATGCTGGTGAGATACAAGGACATTGGTTCTATTTTTAAACACTGGCGTGAAGTCACATGACCCGAGTATTGGCCCCTCCCACTCTGACCCTGTTAAAGGCTGAACCAGCTCCTCATTGGTCCCGTTTCGTTCCAGGCCACGTGGAACATGAGCATGCTTCAGACCCACGACGTGATGAAGTCTGCTCAGGCCGCCATGGAGAAGAAGAGCCCCAAGAGCGTCACCTTCTCCAAACTGTAACGCCCACCGCGCCGAGCGAATCCGACCGTGGCCTTTTTCTATCGGAAGACCGACGACGTCTGCCCTTCACATGGACGTGTTGAACAGGTTAGAGCAGGTGGAGCCCCTCAGGTGTCCTTAAACATGTCTGAAGCTCTGATGGACTCACAACACCACATAAATAACCTCTGATATGAGCTGACAAATCAATTAATCAGTAATTCAGTGTCATGTGACTGATCAGCTGTTTCTGTTGATAAAAGCTAAAACATAGTAGTGAAAGTGTTAAGGCAGCCTGATGAGACCAAACAAGTTCATGGAAAACACACATATGAACATATGACACCCTGTAACTGGTGTGCATTCAGATCTGTGTGTAAACACCAATCAGAACCAGGTTTGATTTAATAGAAAAGCTAATGTTCAGTTTTGTACGTCATCGACTTGAATGTGAAAATAAAAATGTGTAACTGAAACATGAAAGGTGTTTGCAGACTTACTTTAAATCAACTTAAAACTTTATTAAAAACCATAAAGTAACCTGAAATGACATGAATATTAGGCATCGCCATTTATAGTCACCTTGAAAAGTTTTTAAGCAAATTTGGGAAAATTTCCAAAATGACCGTTTTTGAAGCACATACTATAGCCTAACCATTTTTCCACTGGGGGGTGATAATGACCGTCAAAGAAAATATTTAAAACACCATGAAACACATGCAGACGGCCATTTAAAGTCACCTTGCACAGTTTTTAAGCAAATTTGGGAAAATTTCCAAAATGACCGTTTTTGAAGCACATACTATAGCCTTACCATTTTTCCACTGGGTGGCAATAATGATCGTCAAAGAAAATGTTTAAAACAGCATGAAACACATGCAGAAGGCCATTTATAGTAAATTGGAACAGTTTTTAAGCAACTTTGGGAAAATTTCCAAAATGACCTTTTTTGGAGCACATACTGTAGCCTTACCATTTTTCCACTGGGGGGTGATAATGACAGTCAGAGAAAATGTTTAAAACACCATGAAACACACCCAGAAGGCCATTTATAGTAAATTGGAACAGTTTTTAAGCAACTTTGGGAAAATTTCCAAAAGGACCTTTTTTGGAGCACATACTGTAGCCTTACCATTTTTCCACTGGGGGGCGATAATGACCGTCAAAGAAAATGTTTAAAACACCATGAAACACATGCAGAAGGCCATTTATAGTAAATTGGAACAGTTTTTAAGCAAATTTGGGAAAATTTCCAAAATGACCTTTTTGGGAGCACATACTGTAGCCTTACCATTTTTCCACTAGGGGGCAATAATGACAGTCAAAGAAAATGTTGAAACAGCATGAAACACATGCAGAAGGCCATTTATAGTAAATTGGAACAGTTTTTAAGCAACTTTGGGAAAATTTCCAAAATGACCTTTTTTGGAGCACATACTGTAGCCTTACCATTTTTCCACTAGGGGGCAATAATGACCGTCAAATAAAATGTTTAAAACACCATGAAACACATCCAGAAGGCCATTTATACTCACCTTGAACAGTTTTTAAGCAAATTTGGGAAAATTTCCAAAATGACCGTTTTTGGAGCACATACTATAGCCTTACCATTTTTCTACTGGGGGGTGATAATGACAGTCAGAGAAAATGTTTAAAACACCATGAAACACATACAGAAGGCCATTTATGGTCACCTTGCACAGTTTTTAAGCAAATTTGGGAAAATTTCCAAAATCACCGTTTTTGGAGCACATACTATAGCCTTACCATTTTTCCACTGGGGGGCAATAATGATCGTCAAAGAAAATGTTTAAAACACCATGAAACACACCCAGAAGGCCATTTATAGTAAATTGGAACAGTTTTTAAGCAAATTTGGGAAAATTTCCAAAATGACCTTTTTTGGAGCACATACTGTAGCCCTACCATTTTTCCACTGGGGGGCGATAATGACAGTCAGAGAAAATGTTGAAACAGCATGAAACACATGCAGACGGCCATTTATAGTAAATTGGAACAGTTTTTAAGCAACTTTGGGAAAATTTCCAAAATGACCTTTTTTGGAGCACATACTATAGCCTTACCATTTTTCCACTGGGGGGCGATAATGACAGTCAGAGAAAATGTTTAAAACACCATGTAAAACACCCAGAAGGCCATTTATAGTCACCTTGAACAGTTTTTAAGCAAATTTGGGAAAATTTCCAAAATGACCGTTTTTGGAGCACATACTATAGCCTTACCATTTTTCCACTGGGGGGCAATAATGACCGTCAAAGAAAATGTTTAAAACAGCATGAAACACACCCAGAAGGCCATTTATAGTAAATTGGAACAGTTTTTAAGCAAATTTGGGAAAATTTCCAAAATGACCTTTTTTGGAGCACATACTATAGCCTTACCATTTTTCCACTGGGGGGCGAAAATGACCGTCAGAGAAAATGTTTAAAACAGCATGAAACACACCCAGAAGGCCATTTATGGTCACCTTGAACAGTTTTTAAGCAAATTTGGGAAAATTTCCAAAATGACCTTTTTTGGAGCACATACTATAGCCTTACCATTTTTCCACTGGGGGGCGATAATGACCGTCAGAGAAAATGTTTAAAACACCATGAAACACATGCAGAAGGCCATTTATAGTCACCTTGAACAGTTTTTAAGCAAATTTGGGAAAATTTCCAAAATGACCTTTTTTGGAGCACATACTGTAGCCTTACCATTTTTCCACTGGGGGGCGATAATGACAGTCAAAGAAAATGTTTAAAACAGCATGAAACACACCCAGAAGGCCATTTATAGTAAATTGGAACAGTTTTTAAGCAACTTTGGGAAAATTTCCAAAATGACCTTTTTTGGAGCACATACTGTAGCCTTACCATTTTTCCACTGGGGGGCGATAATGACCGTCAGAGAAAATGTTTAAAACACCATGAAACACACCCAGAAGGCCATTTATAGTAAATTGGAACAGTTTTTAAGCAAATTTGGGAAAATTTCCAAAATGACCTTTTTTGGAGCACATACTATAGCCTTACCATCTTTCCACTGGGGGGCGATAATGACCGTCAAAGAAAATGTTTAAAACAGCATGAAACACACCCAGAAGGCCATTTATGGTCACCTTGAACAGTTTTTAAGCAAATTTTGGAAAATTTCCAAAATGACCTTTTTTGGAGCACATACTGTAGCCTTACCATTTTTCCACTAGGGGGCGATAATGACAGTCAGAGAAAATGTTTAAAACACCATGAAACACACCCAGAAGGCCATTTATAGTAAATTGGAACAGTTTTTAAGCAAATTTGGGAAAATTTCCAAAATGACCTTTTTTGGAGCACATACTGTAGCCTTACCATTTTTCCACTGGGGGGCGATAATGACAGTCAAAGAAAATGTTTAAAACAGCATGAAACACATGCAGAAGGCCATTTATAGTAAATTGGAACAGTTTTTAAGCAACTTTGGGAAAATTTCCAAAATGACCTTTTTTGGAGCACATACTGTAGCCTTACCATTTTTCCACTGGGGGGCGATAATGACCGTCAGAGAAAATGTTTAAAACACCATGAAACACACCCAGAAGGCCATTTATAGTAAATTGGAACAGTTTTTAAGCAAATTTGGGAAAATTTCCAAAATGACCTTTTTTGGAGCACATACTGTAGCCTTACCATCTTTCCACTGGGGGGCGATAATGACCGTCAGAGAAAATGTTTAAAACACCATGAAACACACCCAGAAGGCCATTTATAGTAAATTGGAACAGTTTTTAAGCAAATTTGGGAAAATTTCCAAAATGACCTTTTTTGGAGCACATACTGTAGCCTTACCATCTTTCCACTGGGGGGCGATAATGACCGTCAGAGAAAATGTTTAAAACACCATGAAACACACCCAGAAGGCCATTTATAGTAAATTGGAACAGTTTTTAAGCAAATTTGGGAAAATTTCCAAAATGACCTTTTTTGGAGCACATACTGTAGCCTTACCATCTTTCCACTGGGGGGCGATAATGACCGTCAAAGAAAATGTTTAAAACACCATGAAACACATACAGAAGGCCATTTATGGTCACCTTGAACAGTTTTTAAGCAAATTTGGGAAAATTTCCAAAATGACCTTTTTGAAGCACATACTATAGCCTTACTATTTTTCCACTGGGGGGCGATAATGACAGTCAGAGAAAATGTTTAAAACACCATGAAAAACACCCAGAAGGCCATTTATAGTCACCTTGAACAGTTTTTAAGCAAATTTGGGAAAATTTCAAAAATGACCTTTTTTGGAGCACATACTATAGCCTTACCATTTTTCCACTGGGGGGCGATAATGACAGTCAAAGAAAATGTTTAAAACACCATGAAACACACCCAGAAGGCCATTAATAGTAAATTGGAACAGTTTTTAAGCAAATTTGGGAAAATTTCCAAAATGACCTTTTTTGGAGCACATACTGTAGCCTTACCATCTTTCCACTGGGGGGCGATAATGACCGTCAAAGAAAATGTTTAAAACACCATGAAACACATACAGAAGGCCATTTATGGTCACCTTGAACAGTTTTTAAGCAAATTTGGGAAAATTTCCAAAATGACCTTTTTTGAAGCACATACTATAGCCTTACTATTTTTCCACTGGGGGGCGATAATGACAGTCAGAGAAAATGTTTAAAACACCATGAAAAACACCCAGAAGGCCATTTATAGTCACCTTGAACAGTTTTTAAGCAAATTTGGGAAAATTTCAAAAATGACCGTTTTTGGAGCACATACTATAGCCTTACCATTTTTCCACTGGGGGGCGATAATGACAGTCAAAGAAAATGTTTAAAACAGCATGAAACACACCCAGAAGGCCATTTATAGTAAATTGGAACAGTTTTTAAGCAACTTTGGGAAAATTTCCAAAATGACCTTTTTTGGAGCACATACTGTAGCCTTACCATTTTTCCACTGGGGGGCGATAATGACCGTCAGAGAAAATGTTTAAAACACCATGAAACACACCCAGAAGGCCATTTATAGTAAATTGGAACAGTTTTTAAGCAAATTTGGGAAAATTTCCAAAATGACCTTTTTTGGAGCACATACTATAGCCTTACCATCTTTCCACTGGGGGGCGATAATGACCGTCAAAGAAAATGTTTAAAACAGCATGAAACACACCCAGAAGGCCATTTATGGTCACCTTGAACAGTTTTTAAGCAAATTTTGGAAAATTTCCAAAATGACCTTTTTTGGAGCACATACTGTAGCCTTACCATTTTTCCACTAGGGGGCGATAATGACAGTCAGAGAAAATGTTTAAAACACCATGAAACACACCCAGAAGGCCATTTATAGTAAATTGGAACAGTTTTTAAGCAAATTTGGGAAAATTTCCAAAATGACCTTTTTTGGAGCACATACTGTAGCCTTACCATTTTTCCACTGGGGGGCGATAATGACAGTCAAAGAAAATGTTTAAAACAGCATGAAACACATGCAGAAGGCCATTTATAGTAAATTGGAACAGTTTTTAAGCAACTTTGGGAAAATTTCCAAAATGACCTTTTTTGGAGCACATACTGTAGCCTTACCATTTTTCCACTGGGGGGCGATAATGACCGTCAGAGAAAATGTTTAAAACACCATGAAACACACCCAGAAGGCCATTTATAGTAAATTGGAACAGTTTTTAAGCAAATTTGGGAAAATTTCCAAAATGACCTTTTTTGGAGCACATACTGTAGCCTTACCATCTTTCCACTGGGGGGCGATAATGACCGTCAGAGAAAATGTTTAAAACACCATGAAACACACCCAGAAGGCCATTTATAGTAAATTGGAACAGTTTTTAAGCAAATTTGGGAAAATTTCCAAAATGACCTTTTTTGGAGCACATACTGTAGCCTTACCATCTTTCCACTGGGGGGCGATAATGACCGTCAGAGAAAATGTTTAAAACACCATGAAACACACCCAGAAGGCCATTTATAGTAAATTGGAACAGTTTTTAAGCAAATTTGGGAAAATTTCCAAAATGACCTTTTTTGGAGCACATACTGTAGCCTTACCATCTTTCCACTGGGGGGCGATAATGACCGTCAAAGAAAATGTTTAAAACACCATGAAACACATACAGAAGGCCATTTATGGTCACCTTGAACAGTTTTTAAGCAAATTTGGGAAAATTTCCAAAATGACCTTTTTTGAAGCACATACTATAGCCTTACTATTTTTCCACTGGGGGGCGATAATGACAGTCAGAGAAAATGTTTAAAACACCATGAAAAACACCCAGAAGGCCATTTATAGTCACCTTGAACAGTTTTTAAGCAAATTTGGGAAAATTTCAAAAATGACCGTTTTTGGAGCACATACTATAGCCTTACCATTTTTCCACTGGGGGGCGATAATGACAGTCAAAGAAAATGTTTAAAACACCATGAAACACACCCAGAAGGCCATTTATAGTCACCTTGAACAGTTTTTAAGCAAATTTGGGAAAATTTCCAAAATGAACGTTTTTGGAGCACATACTATAGCCTTACTATTTTTCCACTGGGGGGCGATAATGACAGTCAGAGAAAATGTTTAAAACAGCATGAAACACACCCAGAAGGCCATTTATAGTCACCTTGAACAGTTTTTAAGCAAATTTGGGAAAATTTCCAAAATGACCTTTTTTGGAGCACATACTGTAGCCTTACTATTTTTCCACTGGGGGGCAATAATGACCGTCAAAGAAAATATTTAAAACACCATGAAACACACCCAGAAGGCCATTTATAATAAATTGGAACAGTTTTTAAGCAACTTTGGGAAAATTTCCAAAATAACCTTTTTTGGAGCACATACTGTAGCCTTACCATTTTTCCACTAGGGGGCGATAATGACAGTCAGAGAAAATGTTTAAAACAGCATGAAACACACCCAGAAGGCCATTTATAGTCACCTTGAACAGTTTTTAAGCAAATTTGGGAAAATTTCCAAAATGACCTTTTTTGGAGCACATACTATAGCCTTACCATTTTTCCACTGGGGGGCGATAATGACAGTCAAAGAAAATGTTTAAAACACCATGAAAAACACCCAGAAGGCCATTTATAGTCACCTTGAACAGTTTTTAAGCAAATTTGGGAAAATTTCCAAAATGACCTTTTTTGAAGCACATACTATAGCCTTACCATTTTTCCACTGGGGGGCAATAATGACAGTCAAAGAAAATGTTTAAAACAGCATGAAACACATGCAAAAGGCCATTTATAGTAAATTGGACAGTTTTTAAGCAACTTTGGGAAAATTTCCAAAATAACCTTTTTTGGAGCACATACTGTAGCCTTACCATTTTTCCACTGGGGGGCGATAATGACAGTCAGAGAAAATGTTTAAAACACCATGAAACACATGCAGAAGGCCATTTATAGTAAATTGGAACAGTTTTTAAGCAAATTTGGGAAAATTTCCAAAATGACCTTTTTTGGAGCACATACTGTAGCCTTACCATTTTTCCACTGGGGGGCGATAATGACAGTCAAAGAAAATGTTTAAAACAGCATGAAACACATGCAGAAGGCCATTTATAGTAAATTGGAACAGTTTTTAAGCAACTTTGGGAAAATTTCCAAAATGACCTTTTTTGGAGCACATACTGTAGCCTTACCATTTTTCCACTGGGGGGCGATAATGACCGTCAAAGAAAATGTTTAAAACACCATGAAACACACCCAGAAGGCCATTTATAGTAAATTGGAACAGTTTTTAAGCAAATTTGGGAAAATTTCCAAAATGACCTTTTTTGGAGCACATACTATAGCCTTACCATCTTTCCACTGGGGGGCGATAATGACCGTCAAAGAAAATGTTTAAAACAGCATGGAACACACCCAGAAGGCCATTTATGGTCACCTTGAACAGTTTTTAAGCAAATTTGGGAAAATTTCCAAAATGACCTTTTTTGGAGCACATACTATAGCCTTACCATTTTTCCACTGGGGGGCGATAATGACAGTCAAAGAAAATGTTTAAAACACCATGAAACACATGCAGAAGGCCATTTATAGTAAATTGGAACAGTTTTTAAGCAAATTTGGGAAAATTTCCAAAATGACCTTTTTTGGAGCACATACTGTAGCCTTACCATTTTTCCACTGGGGGGCGATAATGACAGTCAAAGAAAATGTTTAAAACAGCATGAAACACATGCAGAAGGCCATTTATAGTAAATTGGAACAGTTTTTAAGCAACTTTGGGAAAATTTCCAAAATGACCTTTTTTGGAGCACATACTGTAGCCTTACCATTTTTCCACTGGGGGGCGATAATGACAGTCAAAGAAAATGTTTAAAACAGCATGAAACACATGCAGAAGGCCATTTATAGTAAATTGGAACAGTTTTTAAGCAAATTTGGGAAAATTTCCAAAATGACCTTTTTTGGAGCACATACTGTAGCCTTACCATTTTTCCACTGGGGGGCGATAATGACCGTCAGAGAAAATGTTTAAAACACCATGAAACACACACAGAAGGCCATTTATAGTAAATTGGAACAGTTTTTAAGCAAATTTGGGAAAATTTCCAAAATGACCTTTTTTGGAGCACATACTATAGCCTTACCATCTTTCCACTAGGGGGCGATAATGACCGTCAAAGAAAATGTTTAAAACAGCATGAAACACACCCAGAAGGCCATTTATGGTCACCTTGAACAGTTTTTAAGCAAATTTGGGAAAATTTCCAAAATGACCTTTTTTGGAGCACATACTATAGCCTTACCATTTTTCCACTGGGGGGCGATAATGACAGTCAAAGAAAATGTTTGAAACACCATGAAACACATGCAGAAGGCCATTTATAGTAAATTGGAACAGTTTTTAAGCAAATTTGGGAAAATTTCCAAAATGACCTTTTTTGGAGCACATACTGTAGCCTTACCATTTTTCCACTGGGGGGCGATAATGACAGTCAAAGAAAATGTTTAAAACAGCATGAAACACATGCAGAAGGCCATTTATAGTAAATTGGAACAGTTTTTAAGCAAATTTGGGAAAATTTCCAAAATGACCTTTTTTGGAGCACATACTACAGCCTTACCATTTTTCCACTGGGGGGCGATAATGACCGTCAAAGAAAATGTTTAAAACAGCATGAAACACATACAGAAGGCCATTTATGGTCACCTTGAACAGTTTTTAAGCAAATTTGGGAAAATTTCCAAAATGACCTTTTTTGAAGCACATACTATAGCCTTACTATTTTTCCACTGGGGGGCGATAATGACAGTCAGAGAAAATTTTTAAAACAGCATGAAACACACCCAGAAGGCCATTTATAGTAAATTGGAACAGTTTTCAAGCAACTTTGGGAAAATTTCCAAAATGACCTTTTTTGGAGCACATACTATAGCCTTACTATTTTTCCACTGGGGGGCGATAATGACAGTCAAAGAAAATGTTTAAAACACCATGAAAAACACCCAGAAGGCCATTTATAGTCACCTTGAACAGTTTTTAAGCAAATTTGGGAAAATTTCCAAAATGACCTTTTTTGGAGCACATACTATAGCCTTACCATTTTTCCACTGGGGGGCGATAATGACAGTCAAAGAAAATGTTTAAAACACCATGAAAAACACCCAGAAGGCCATTTATAGTCACCTTGAACAGTTTTTAAGCAAATTTGGGAAAATTTCCAAAATGACCTTTTTTGAAGCACATACTATAGCCTTACCATTTTTCCACTGGGGGGCAATAATGACAGTCAAAGAAAATGTTTAAAACAGCATGAAACACATGCAAAAGGCCATTTATAGTAAATTGGACAGTTTTTAAGCAACTTTGGGAAAATTTCCAAAATAACCTTTTTTGGAGCACATACTGTAGCCTTACCATTTTTCCACTGGGGGGCGATAATGACAGTCAGAGAAAATGTTTAAAACACCATGAAACACATGCAGAAGGCCATTTATAGTAAATTGGAACAGTTTTTAAGCAAATTTGGGAAAATTTCCAAAATGACCTTTTTTGGAGCACATACTGTAGCCTTACCATTTTTCCACTGGGGGGCGATAATGACAGTCAAAGAAAATGTTTAAAACAGCATGAAACACATGCAGAAGGCCATTTATAGTAAATTGGAACAGTTTTTAAGCAACTTTGGGAAAATTTCCAAAATGACCTTTTTTGGAGCACATACTGTAGCCTTACCATTTTTCCACTGGGGGGCGATAATGACAGTCAAAGAAAATGTTTAAAACAGCATGAAACACATGCAGAAGGCCATTTATAGTAAATTGGAACAGTTTTTAAGCAAATTTGGGAAAATTTCCAAAATGACCTTTTTTGGAGCACATACTACAGCCTTACCATTTTTCCACTGGGGGGCGATAATGACCGTCAGAGAAAATGTTTAAAACACCATGAAACACACCCAGAAGGCCATTTATAGTAAATTGGAACAGTTTTTAAGCAAATTTGGGAAAATTTCCAAAATGACCTTTTTTGGAGCACATACTATAGCCTTACCATTTTTCCACTGGGGGGCGATAATGACCGTCAAAGAAAATGTTTAAAACAGCATGAAACACATACAGAAGGCCATTTATGGTCACCTTGAACAGTTTTTAAGCAAATTTGGGAAAATTTCCAAAATGACCTTTTTTGAAGCACATACTATAGCCTTACTATTTTTCCACTGGGGGGCGATAATGACAGTCAGAGAAAATTTTTAAAACAGCATGAAACACACCCAGAAGGCCATTTATAGTAAATTGGAACAGTTTTCAAGCAACTTTGGGAAAATTTCCAAAATGACCTTTTTTGGAGCACATACTATAGCCTTACCATTTTTCCACTGGGGGGCAATAATGACAGTCAAAGAAAATGTTTAAAACACCATGAAAAACACCCAGAAGGCCATTTATAGTCACCTTGAACAGTTTTTAAGCAAATTTGGGAAAATTTCCAAAATGACCTTTTTTGAAGCACATACTATAGCCTTACCATTTTTCCACTGGGGGGCAATAATGACAGTCAAAGAAAATGTTTAAAACAGCATGAAACACATGCAAAAGGCTATTTATAGTAAATTGGACAGTTTTTAAGCAACTTTGGGAAAATTTCCAAAATAACCTTTTTTGGAGCACATACTGTAGCCTTACCATTTTTCCACTGGGGGGCGATAATGACAGTCAGAGAAAATGTTTAAAACACCATGAAACACATGCAGAAGGCCATTTATAGTAAATTGGAACAGTTTTTAAGCAAATTTGGGAAAATTTCCAAAATGACCTTTTTTGGAGCACATACTGTAGCCTTACCATTTTTCCACTGGGGGGCGATAATGACAGTCAAAGAAAATGTTTAAAACAGCATGAAACACATGCAGAAGGCCATTTATAGTAAATTGGAACAGTTTTTAAGCAACTTTGGGAAAATTTCCAAAATGACCTTTTTTGGAGCACATACTGTAGCCTTACCATTTTTCCACTGGGGGGCGATAATGACCGTCAGAAAATGTTGAAACAGCATGAAACACATGCAGAAGGCCATTTATAGTAAATTGGAACAGTTTTTAAGCAACTTTGGGAAAATTTCCAAAATGACCTTTTTTGGAGCACATACTGTAGCCTTACCATTTTTCCACTGGGGGGCGATAATGACAGTCAAACAAAATGTTTAAAACAGCATGAAACACATGCAGAAGGCCATTTATAGTAAATTGGAACAGTTTTTAAGCAACTTTGGGAAAATTTCCAAAATGACCTTTTTTGGAGCACATACTGTAGCCTTACCATTTTTCCACTGGGGGGGCGATAATGACCGTCAGAGAAAATGTTTAAAACACCATGAAACACACCCAGAAGGCCATTTATAGTAAATTGGAACAGTTTTTAAGCAAATTTGGGAAAATTTCCAAAATGACCTTTTTTGGAGCACATACTATAGCCTTACCATCTTTCCACTAGGGGGCGATAATGACCGTCAAAGAAAATGTTTAAAACAGCATGAAACACACCCAGAAGGCCATTTATGGTCACCTTGAACAGTTTTTAAGCAAATTTGGGAAAATTTCCAAAATGACCTTTTTTGGAGCACATACTATAGCCTTACCATTTTTCCACTGGGGGTCGATAATGACAGTCAAAGAAAATGTTTAAAACACCATGAAACACATGCAGAAGGCCATTTATAGTAAATTGGAACAGTTTTTAAGCAAATTTGGGAAAATTTCCAAAATGACCTTTTTTGGAGCACATACTGTAGCCTTACCATTTTTCCACTGGGGGGCGATAATGACAGTCAAAGAAAATGTTTAAAACAGCATGAAACACATGCAGAAGGCCATTTATAGTAAATTGGAACAGTTTTTAAGCAAATTTGGGAAAATTTCCAAAATGACCTTTTTTGGAGCACATACTACAGCCTTACCATTTTTCCACTGGGGGGCGATAATGACCGTCAGAGAAAATGTTTAAAACACCATGAAACACACCCAGAAGGCCATTTATAGTAAATTGGAACAGTTTTTAAGCAAATTTGGGAAAATTTCCAAAATGACCTTTTTTGGAGCACATACTATAGCCTTACCATTTTTCCACTGGGGGGCGATAATGACCGTCAAAGAAAATGTTTAAAACAGCATGAAACACATACAGAAGGCCATTTATGGTCACCTTGAACAGTTTTTAAGCAAATTTGGGAAAATTTCCAAAATGACCTTTTTTGAAGCACATACTATAGCCTTACTATTTTTCCACTGGGGGGCGATAATGACAGTCAGAGAAAATGTTTAAAACAGCATGAAACACACCCAGAAGGCCATTTATAGTAAATTGGAACAGTTTTCAAGCAACTTTGGGAAAATTTCCAAAATGACCTTTTTGGAGCACATACTATAGCCTTACTATTTTTCCACTGGGGGGCGATAATGACCGTCAAAGAAAATGTTTAAAACACCATGAAACACACCCAGAAGGCCATTTATAGTCACCTTGAACAGTTTTTAAGCAAATTTGGGAAAATTTCCAAAATGACCGTTTTTGGAGCACATACTATAGCCTTACCATTTTTCCACTGGGGGGCGATAATGACCGTCAGAGAAAATGTTTAAAACAGCATGAAACACACCCAGAAGGCCATTTATGGTCACCTTGAACAGTTTTTAAGCAAATTTGGGAAAATTTCCAAAATGACCTTTTTTGGAGCACATACTATAGCCTTACTATTTTTCCACTGGGGGGCGATAATGACCGTCAGAGAAAATGTTTAAAACAGCATGAAACACATGCAGAAGGCCATTTATAGTAAATTGGAACAGTTTTTAAGCAAATTTGGGAAAATTTCCAAAATGACCTTTTTTGGAGCACATACTATAGCCTTACTATTTTTCCACTGGGGGGCAATAATGACCGTCAAAGAAAATGTTTAAAACAGCATGAAACACACCCAGAAGGCCATTTATAGTAAATTGGAACAGTTTTCAAGCAACTTTGGGAAAATTTCCAAAATGACCTTTTTTGGAGCACATACTATAGCCTTACTATTTTTCCACTGGGGGGGCGATAATGACAGTCAAAGAAAATGTTTAAAACACCATGAAACACACCCAGAAGGCCATTTATAGTCACCTTGAACAGTTTTTAAGCAAATTTGGGAAAATTTCCAAAATGACCGTTTTTGGAGCACATACTATAGCCTTACCATTTTTCCACTGGGGGGCGATAATGACCGTCAAAGAAAATGTTTAAAACAGCATGAAACACACCCAGAAGGCCATTTATAGTCACCTTGAACAGTTTTTAAGCAAATTTGGGAAAATTTCCAAAATGACCGTTTTTGGAGCACATACTATAGCCTTACTATTTTTCCACTGGGGGGCGATAATGACAGTCAGAGAAAATGTTTAAAACAGCATGAAACACACCCAGAAGGCCATTTATAGTCACCTTGAACAGTTTTTAAGCAAATTTGGGAAAATTTCCAAAATGACCTTTTTTGGAGCACATACTGTAGCCCTACCATTTTTCCACTGGGGGGCAATAATGACCGTCAAAGAAAATATTTAAAACACCATGAAACACACCCAGAAGGCCATTTATAATAAATTGGAACAGTTTTTAAGCAACTTTGGGAAAATTTCCAAAATAACCTTTTTTGGAGCACATACTGTAGCCTTACCATTTTTCCACTAGGGGGCGATAATGAAAGTCAGAGAAAATGTTTAAAACAGCATGAAACACACCCAGAAGGCCATTTATAGTCACCTTGAACAGTTTTTAAGCAAATTTGGGAAAATTTCCAAAATGACCTTTTTTGGAGCACATACTATAGCCTTACTATTTTTCCACTGGGGGGCGATAATGACAGTCAAAGAAAATGTTTAAAACACCATGAAAAACACCCAGAAGGCCATTTATAGTCACCTTGAACAGTTTTTAAGCAAATTTGGGAAAATTTCCAAAATGACCTTTTTTGAAGCACATACTATAGCCTTACCATTTTTCCACTGGGGGGCAATAATGACAGTCAAAGAAAATGTTTAAAACAGCATGAAACACATGCAAAAGGCCATTTATAGTAAATTGGACAGTTTTTAAGCAACTTTGGGAAAATTTCCAAAATAACCTTTTTTGGAGCACATACTGTAGCCTTACCATTTTTCCACTGGGGGGCGATAATGACAGTCAGAGAAAATGTTTAAAACACCATGAAACACATGCAGAAGGCCATTTATAGTAAATTGGAACAGTTTTTAAGCAACTTTGGGAAAATTTCCAAAATGACCTTTTTTGGAGCACATACTGTAGCCTTACCATTTTTCCACTGGGGGGCGATAATGACAGTCAAAGAAAATGTTTAAAACAGCATGAAACACATGCAGAAGGCCATTTATAGTAAATTGGAACAGTTTTTAAGCAACTTTGGGAAAATTTCCAAAATGACCTTTTTTGGAGCACATACTGTAGCCTTACCATTTTTCCACTGGGGGGCGATAATGACCGTCAGAGAAAATGTTTAAAACACCATGAAACACACCCAGAAGGCCATTTATAGTAAATTGGAACAGTTTTTAAGCAAATTTGGGAAAATTTCCAAAATGACCTTTTTTGGAGCACATACTATAGCCTTACCATTTTTCCACTGGGGGGCGATAATGACAGTCAGAGAAAATGTTTAAAACACCATGAAACACATCCAGAAGGCCATTAATAGTAAATTGGAACAGTTTTTAAGCAAATTTGGGAAAATTTCCAAAATGACCTTTTTTGGAGCACATACTATAGCCTTACCATCTTTCCACTGGGGGGCGATAATGACCGTCAAAGAAAATGTTTAAAACAGCATGGAACACACCCAGAAGGCCATTTATGGTCACCTTGAACAGTTTTTAAGCAAATTTGGGAAAATTTCCAAAATGACCTTTTTTGGAGCACATACTATAGCCTTACCATTTTTCCACTGGGGGGCGATAATGACAGTCAAAGAAAATGTTTAAAACACCATGAAACACATGCAGAAGGCCATTTATAGTAAATTGGAACAGTTTTTAAGCAAATTTGGGAAAATTTCCAAAATGACCTTTTTTGGAGCACATACTGTAGCCTTACCATTTTTCCACTGGGGGGCGATAATGACAGTCAAAGAAAATGTTTAAAACAGCATGAAACACATGCAGAAGGCCATTTATAGTAAATTGGAACAGTTTTTAAGCAACTTTGGGAAAATTTCCAAAATGACCTTTTTTGGAGCACATACTGTAGCCTTACCATTTTTCCACTGGGGGGCGATAATGACCGTCAGAAAATGTTGAAACAGCATGAAACACATGCAGAAGGCCATTTATAGTAAATTGGAACAGTTTTTAAGCAACTTTGGGAAAATTTCCAAAATGACCTTTTTTGGAGCACATACTGTAGCCTTACCATTTTTCCACTGGGGGGCGATAATGACAGTCAAAGAAAATGTTTAAAACAGCATGAAACACATGCAGAAGGCCATTTATAGTAAATTGGAACAGTTTTTAAGCAACTTTGGGAAAATTTCCAAAATGACCTTTTTTGGAGCACATACTGTAGCCTTACCATTTTTCCACTGGGGGGCGATAATGACCGTCAGAGAAAATGTTTAAAACACCATGAAACACACCCAG